>NC_056741.1:1770775954-1770960954 GCF_019279795.1 Protopterus annectens | reverse complement strand
TCCATGTTCCTAACTCCATTCCTTCATTACATAACTGACTTTTCTTCCGCACATACTGCCTTTCCCTTCAGTTGAACATCCCTCTTACTGAATCATTCATTTAGGCACAAAATTTCACCTGTGTGCCTGCTCTGTATTCTCTGACCATGTTGCTCCTCCTTTTCTCACATCCTCCATTTTGACACCAGCCAGTCTAATTGACTCATTCCCTTTACCTTTGTTGTGAGACTCATGAGTATCTTATAATGTAAATAAGTTAGACTGCCACTTTTTTGTCAGTGTACTGCATTCACAACAAAATACATGACACCAAAAGTAAAAATATAGAAATTCTTCCTTACCTTTTCCTGTATTTGAGCCTGTTAAAGCTGGATGTTTGGGCCTGTGAGCAAACTCTGTAGCATTGTTGACCAGCGCTTCCTTTACAGTTTCATACCCATGAAGACAGACAACGGGTGTACTTCCTAGATAGATTCTGAAGACATTCCCATATCTTTTTGCCAGCTGTATTTTGGAGAAACATTGTTAATATACGCATGGTATTATTCACACTTTAAAGCATAAGCAGAATGGACTGACTGCACTTTAACAACCTAAATGGACCATTTGAAGCCACCAAGAAATTATTTCAAAAAGGCAAGCAATTTCCTTTTCGGCATTTTATACATCCATTTACTTAACACCAAGGTCAAGCAGGAAGATCTGTGCATTTTTGGATCATCCCTTTATGCTTGTCATGTCTAGAAAGAATATGACACTTTTCTGCTTTGTGGTGGTATCCTTCCATGCTCCATCTAAAAGTTTTCCAAATAGGATGTTTATAATCTCAGTCATTTCTTGTTAAACCTTCCAGTTATGCCAGCTAACATAGGGATGTGCTTGAGATTTACAGTCTGTAGATCCCTTTCTTTTCTGCCATGCTGGATGTGACGTTTCACTTATCTTCCATGATCATTATCTGCATGTGAAACCATGTCATAACTTCCTCAAATGAAAACTAAATGTTATTTTGACAATAGTTACATTTTTTAAACCAGCTGCATCATAGTTTTTTATACAATGAAGTGTGTCAGGTTATATTTACTAATGATGTTTCTTATCTTGTGATGATTTAAATTGTTATGCAAAACAGACATTACTTTGCATTCATGTCTGCCATTCCGACATATCAACTATGTTGTGTTACATAATATTGCTCTATTGATTAATCATAATTCTGAGACCTTAGATAAAAGGTAAGCCAAATGAAACAGAAGCATTGAATGCTGTTTACCTGCTTTGGTTGGTAGAAGGCCACTACTGTGTCTGTATTGTAGGCAATTCCTAATGCCATAGGTACTGTCTGAATTCAAAATGTCAAACACATCTTAATTCTAATGCATAGACAGGCAAATACTTTATCCCCTCACAGTTTTCTATAATATATGAGGTAAGGTTTACAATGTACTGTACAAGGCAGATAATACATGCAGAACCTTAGAGATGTTGCATAAGTTTATTGCATTTATTTATTTAAGTAATTTTGATTGTTGGGGTAGAGAAGTGATTAGGCTTGCTAACTGCAGGCAGAACCCAGGATATGAACATAATAGTAACATTAAACTGTGAATAAGGTAATTTATAGACATTTACATAACTAAAGCTGAGTTTTTCAGAGTACATGTGCTTTCCAGTTAAGTCTTCTAGTCTATGATTCGTAAAGTATTGGTAGTGTGGTAGCCCATAGACTGCTGTTTTCATATGGGTTAATTTATAGAGTGTGGAATAAAACCAGGATGTAAAATGGCATGTAGCAAAGCTGTATGCTAACATTTACAAAAAGGAGTTAATGCATATTGCATATAGGGGTGGATATGGCACAAGGTTACTTAGGCAGCTGTCATGGGAGTGCAGGCCTTGCCTGGGCTAAAAAAGTAAAATAAAATTAGATTTTTTTCTGATACAATATGTAAAGTTTTGAATGGCACCCCAGCATGCACAATAAAACAAGAATAACAATAGGATGCAATATCAGCATGCAAGATGCAGGAACAGGAACAGAAGTGAGAAAGATATTCCAGAGTGACACACACACGCACACACACACACACACACACACACACACACACACACACACACACACACACACACACACACACACACACACACACACACGTGAAAGGCTGACACAGATTTACTAGCTATGCCCCCTTCTGCCCAGACTATAAGGTAGTTTCCATTGCCAACAGCCACTATTTATCAGCTACTTTAAGGCCCTTAGCAAAGGGTGTCCAATCTTACTGTGTAATGTTACTATAAATCCAAGTGGTGGTTTGACCAAAAGCAAGGCTATTAGGAATAAGACATAAGACATAGGTTAGTACTAAGCTAACTGCTCTTACGAGCCATTTTAAGCCTAGCCAATTATCCCTTGTGAGACTTAAACCCTGCACCTTGTGTTTGTAAGGCAAACACCTTAACCATTAGGCCACCCTCCCAACCCGGATGACCTGTACAGTGTCACTAAATCGATATGAAAGTACTCTAACAGCTTAAGTATCTCTAGACAGACAAGCCACAATTGAATGGTTTAGATATATTTAATAATATAATAAGAATATTTAATAATAAACAATAAAAGAACAAGACAAGACTAAATATGTATTCACAGTGACATCAGAGTTCAAAATCACTGGAAATATTTAAAACAACATTGCAGGACAGTCTTAAACTGCACTGGATGGTGCAGTGGTGCAGGAGTAGCATTGTTGTCTCACAGTAAGAGGTTCTCCAGTTCAATTCTCAGCTGGGGTGCCTACTGTACATTGTCTGCATGCCCTCCTGCATTCATGTGAATTTCCTCCGGGTGCTCCGGTTTCCTCCCATGTTACACAGACATGCGTCTGGAGCCTTTTCCCCAAGGCGTCTGCTAAAAATTGGCTTTGTTCCAAGTCAGACTTTCCCAATTAACAAATGTTAAATAAATAAATAAATAAATACAGAAAGCATCTAAACGAATCTTTACTATATTCCTTTCTGAATCTAAAAGAAATTACTGTACCCTAGTTAACTTACTTACAGTAAGGCAAGACAGATGTGGTGAGTGGATGTTTCCAGCGGATGCTGTCAGGTCAAAGACAAATACAAAATGCCCAGTTTCTCTCTGTCAGGGAGTTCTTAAATTATTATTTCAAATACTGCTGCTGGGATACTTGTAGCACAACATAATTTCTTGTCATCTGATCTTAGTTGCCAAGCTAAACTCCCATTGTTAGAAACTACCAGCATTTAGCATCTCCCTGTGAAAACACGTAAATAAGGACCCTTCTTAAATCTTTGCAGCTGCTGGAAGACATAAAACAAGTAAAACACTTACAACACAATGCAGAAGGCTCCATAGTTTCAGGCATCCTGTCTCCCTGCTGCATTGAAACTAACTTTTATGGTGCAATTATAAAACAATTTAATTTCAACTATTTTCTTGAAGTTCTGCAAGTTAACCCGCTATGTTCTAGTTCCCACTGTTAAAACATATAGATTTACACAGGTACAATAGTTTATATACATTTCTTTTCTTTTCCAGTAGGGTACACTGTGTACACTAAGCTCAGTACTTTACACACACTTCTGTACCAACAGTTTGATATACAGCAACATGCAGTTTTAATATAGTGGTAACACAAGCAATTGCATCCTGCTGATATTTACAAATGACATATAACTATTTACAAAATTCCAGATAGCTGTGCTGGCAGTGTCTCCTTCTGTCACATTTCTATATAAATCATATTAATATTTACAAATGACATATAATTATTAACAAAATTCTAGATAGCTAGGCTGACATTATTTCCTTTTGTGCCCCCCCCCCCCCGAAAACTCAAGTAAGGTATTTAAGTGACCCTTGAGAAATGTTGAGAAACATTGCTTGAGATGGTGAGCCTATCTGGGACTACACTACCCCATACCCTGTCTTGAGATTTCAGCTGCCTTGGCATTGCTGTCCCGAGTACAGTGCTGCACTCTCCTATCATATGCCAGCAACATTAGGCTCCACCATAATAATTTGGGATTTGGATGGTTGGCTCCCTGTAGCCACAGATCCCCCTCATACTCCTGCCCTGTACTACAAATACTTAGCATCAGAGTCTCCCTATCATGGTAAGGTTTCATCCTGTTAATATGGTACAGTTTGTGCCCCTACCTCCTGCCTCACTGACATTCCTTACCATTTTGAAGGGTCCATCCCAAGCTGCCTGCAGCATGTTGTGTCTGACGGGAATAAGAACCATTGCCTGCTGCCCTACAGCATACTCTCTAGCTCAAGCATTTTTGTCATACCAGACCTTTGTCTGCTTGTGAGATTCACACTCACTCTCCCACTCATCTCAAATAAAATCTAGAGGCCCCCTCATCCTATGCCTATACAGCAATTCAAAGGGTGAAACATCTCTGGATTTCTGGGGTACCTCTCTGTAATCAAAAAATAGATATGGGAAATATTTGTCCCAAACCCTCTTAAACTGGTCTGCAAATGCCTGTAGCATGGTCTTTAGTGTAAAGTTTAACCTCTCAACCAGACCATTAGTCAGGGGATGGTAGGGGGTGGCCTTTAGGTGCTTCACCCCGCAATGCTTCTACAAACAAGCCAGCAGGTCTAACATGAAATTGGCATCTCTGTCAGTCAGTATTTCGTTTGGGAAACCTACCCTGTTGAAAATCTCTAACAAAGCATTTGCCACCTTTTCTGCCTCAATGGAGGACAATGACACTGCCTCAGGGTATCTGGTAGCATAATCTGCTACCACTAAAATATACTTCTTCGTGTGGAACTTGGCATACTCAAAGGTCCCACAATATCCGTAGCTACCCTCTGAAACATCTTCTCAATCACAGGCTAAGGCATCAAAGGAGCTTTCACCTTGTCTCCTGCCTTGCCTACCTTTTGGTACTGCTCACAGGTCCTGCAGTACCCTGTTCCATCTCTGGAAATTCCAGAAAGTAAAAGTTCTGCATAATACATCTCTTGGTATGCTATATGCCCATATCACCTGCAAAGGGAATATAATGGGCTATGGCTAGAAGTGCCAGATGGTAGGCTCTGGGCAATACCAACTGCTGTATTCTCTCAACCTCTAGTCCTCTCTCAGGGGTCCACTCTCTATACAGTAACCTTTTGTCCCCAGTATACAGAGTCCCCTTTCCCTTAACAATCAGATGCCTCACTAGCTACCTCCATCAGGTCTTGTAATGTAGGGTCTGAGAGCTGAGCTCAACTCACTCTTGGTAACCCTCTCCAGCTCCTCCTCCACAGGAAGTCTGGCATCCTCTGGCAGTGGTGCCTCACTGTCAGCCTTGGTACTACTACTCACCTCTGCCCTTGCAGTCATTCTGTCCACGGGAACATCAGTACCCACAAGCAACTGTGGCACACCTTCAGTCTCACTGCTACAGGGATGCTCCCTCCCTGATGTGGCCATCTCACCAGTTATGGCTACAAGTGTGTGGTCTGTCTGGGTCCTCCCCAGGCTACAAGGCCCACATACCTGTCTCCAAGCCTGACTGTGTGTAACTGCATGCATACAAGATACTGCATTATTAAAATCATTCCCTATCAGGACATCTGCAGGGATATCCTCAAACACACCCACTTACTGTCTTCCTTTTCCACCCTCCCAGCCAAGGTGAACCCTAACCAAAGGTATTTGGAACAGAGTCCCTCCTAAAGCTCTGACTGGAGTACACTGCCCAAGTAAGTATTGCTCCTCTTTAATCACTGCAGGCTTCACAATGGTTAGGTCAAAGGCTGTATCTCTCTTAGCAGTGGCCTATTTTCCATCTACTAAGATGGGATATAACCTATTGTGGTAGTTTGGTACCCTTGTTGTCTCCAGACAGCTTACTACTGGCACTCTGTCATTTCCACTTACTGGCTGTCCCACCTTTTGTTCCCCACCTTCCAATGGACATCTATATGCTACATGGCCCCACTGGTTGCATTTAAAACATTTAACCCTCGGTCCTGGACATGTACCTGGACTCATGTCATTTCCACGTGCTGGCTGTCCCACCTTTGGTTCCTCACCTTGTCTCCATGGACATCTATATGCTACATGGCCACATTGGTTGCATTTAAAACATTTAATCCTTGGTCCTGGATGTGTACCTGGACTTGTGACTTCCCTTCCTACTGGTGAACTCTGTTGGGGGTGTCTAGGCTGCCCACCATGGGTTCCATTAGACCCATGAGCAGCACTGGGTATCCCTTTCCTGTGCAGTGATGCCATGCTTGCTAGGTACAGGTCTCCCTTTTTCACCAATCTATCTGCTGTGTTACATTCTCTATCTGCTAACCGGATTCTTATGTTCTCAGTCAAAGTGCTCAGGGCTTGTTCCATCATCAAAAGGTCTGCCAGCCCTTCAAAAGGCCTGAGGATTCACCCACCTATGAAAATAAGTGTTTAGTTCAGCAACATATTCACACACACTTTCATCTGCCATGTGTCTATGCTCATGAAACTTTTTCCTATAAGCTTCAGTTGTTAACTTAAAACATTCTAATAGACAATTTTTAACA
The DNA here is from genome assembly GCF_019279795.1 of Protopterus annectens. Lineage (NCBI taxonomy): Eukaryota > Metazoa > Chordata > Ceratodontiformes > Protopteridae > Protopterus > Protopterus annectens. Next base: position 1,770,954,398 of record NC_056741.1, on the reverse strand, counting down.
GTATTATAACTTAAGCAATCAGTATCAGACAATTTAGAAATAACAGTTACAGCTTTACCATGGAGGAAGGGGGTCAGAAACCATACCCAGAGCCCTTGGTCAACATTATACTGCTTACATACTGTTTCAAACATACGAATGAAACTATTAAAATTATCCCCCTCTGTAGATTGTGGAAAACATTTACTAACCTTTGTTGATTCTGGGTTTTGGCTACTCCCTTTACCATTACCTCCATGACCCTAATGAAGAGACAGCATATCCTTTTCATGTTGCCACTGCCTCTTAGTCTCTTCAGTCTCCAGACATCACAATTTCTCATCTTCATCAGCCTTCAGACATCTCAGCTAAAAGTCCATAGTAAAAGATAGCTTAACATTCTTAGACTCCCTAGTCAGGCTGCTGTAATAAGTAATAAAATAAGCATTCTACAGCTCCTACAGCCTGTATAACACATTTCCCCTGCTTACTTCATCTCACAGTTGCTAAAGAAATAACGAATATCTGTACAAAATTCAGGTTAAAAGCTTGCTTACTCCCAACAGTTAGTAAAATTGTCTGAATAAACTGCAAACATTGTTTAATATAATATTGAGTAAAACACAGCTTACTTTCAAAAGAATTGAGTAAAATTGTGTAAATTGCAGCTCAGTTTAAAAAGAACCGAGTAGAAATCACTGTAAAGTTGTATTCTTTAAGCCTGCATACTCACAGACCCTGGGAATACTTGTAGCTTGGTGTAGCCCTGCTCCTCTTGCCCTCACTTTGCTTGGGCTCACTCCATGACCCACCCTGCCACCAAATCCCACCTTCCCCCACTAGTGCTAAATTTAAGACCAATAAACCACTCCCCCCTACAACCTATCACAGATAACCCACAACTTCATACACCCCACCCCATACACCACCCATTCCTGCAAACAACCCTTTTAATTCTCCATCCACTTTCCTTACCAAGTACCACTACTATCAAGATGAGACCAATTATGTTCCTCTCAGTTATATTGCCTGGGCTATATCTTTTCACCATCTATGAAAACCAGCTGTATCTTGGCTTTTACCACCCCATATCACATACCATCTCTGCTCCCACCGTGAGTGAATCAGACCAACTCCTAGCTCACTACAAACCTATCCTCTCCACTTTTAACAACCACCAACTAAATAGACCATGGTCCATCTCCCTCAAAACTAGATACTATCATAAAGTAAAGCACTGAAACTAATAATCACTGTACAATTTACTCTGATGAGGGATGGGGACTTCCACCCTAACCCTGGACCCACCCTTCCCACAAGCTCCCAGCCCACTACCACCTTCAACATATGGTCAAATTCAAGGTCCCCTAACTCTCTCCTGACCTGACATCAGGCATATTAACAACAAGGTCTATACATCTGCATGCCCTTCTAGCTACCTACTCACCTTATGTGCTATGTCTTACAGAAATCTGGATAAAACCAGGAACTAAAAATGATGAGGTTATCCCACCAGGATACAACATACTTAGACTAGACCATAACACCAGGAAAGGTGGAAGAGTAGCAGTTCTGTTTAAAAACACAATAGATGTCAAACTAGCCCCACAACAACCCCTCTTATTCAATAATCCAGAAGCCCTAGTTAGCAAACTACAGCTTAATAAAAGTAAATATATTAATTGCCTGCATTTATATCCCCCCAGGCAACAATGCAAATACCTTAGAAGACTTCTTCCAATGGCTTTCCAACACATACTCCTATGAAACTATAGAGTTAGGAGATGTTAATATTGACTGGAACAATTGTTCCTCTGAATCTCCCACCACCCATATAAACCTTTACAGTTATACCCAACTTATATCCTCACCCACCAGAATAAATAAATCCAACTACAAAGGTAGTATCCTAGACTGGATTCTTATCAACAATCATCCAGACCTGCATAACACGGGTACCCTCCCAGATTATATAAGTGATTACCTACTCACTTACATCATTAAGCATAAAGTTGATAACCACCAAGTTCTATATAAAACTATCAGAAACAACAAGATCTTTAACTCCACTGACTTTCAGAATGAAATCAGAGCATGCAATTGGTCCATACTTAAAAGAACTTCTACTAGATGATGCTGTAGCCTACTTTAATTCTAAATTCCTCTCTATTCTAGATTCCCACGCTCCTATCCACACCCTCAGAGACAAAACTAAGACCGCCCCCTGGCTCTCTAAAGTAACCAAAACCAAAATCATAGCAAGAAATAAAGCATGAGACAAATGGCACACCTTCAAAGACAGAGTCGACCATATTAAATTCCAACAACTAAGGAATGATACCAAGAAAGTCATATTGTTAGACAAAAACTTCTATCAACACCTTCAGCAAAAACACCAGAACAAACCTAAAAAAATTTGGGCAGGCATAAACAAACTGCTCCACCCTGGCCAAACCTCCACCCCCACCCCCTCAACTTGCGACCTTAAAACTCCAGAGGAAACTGCAAACATCATTAACAATTTTTTTACCAAAACCATCCAATCACTAGCTAGCCAACTACCCCCCACCAGCTCCTTTCAAAACTCCTCCACAACCACTACCCCACTCCCTTTTGCCTTCCAACCTGTATCTACTTCCACCATCTAATCTCTAATTAACAAACTAAAGCCCACTACCCTGTAGCTGATCTCCTCCCACCAGAATATTTACAAAAAGGAGAAGATGCCATTGCATACCCTGTCTCAATCATAATAAACCACACCATGACTGAAGCCACTATCCCCTCTGTCTGGAAGGTTTCCCATGTTATTCCACTTCATAAAGGAGGGAATTCTTTAGACCTCTCAAGCTTCCGACCAATAGCCATACTATCACCATTGGCCAATATTATGGAAAAGTGCGTCCACAACCAATAAATGCACTATCTCACCCAAAGTAAACTACTGGCCAACTCTCAGCATGGTTTTAGGCCACACCACAGCACCACATCAACCTTCCTATCCTTCTCTAACTCTATCAACATCAGCCGAAACAATAACAAACTTACCTCTGCTCTCTTCCTAGATCTCTCTAAGGCCTTTGATATGTTCAGTCACTAACTGCTTCTCTGTACCCTGAAGGAACTGTCACTGAATAGTAGCTCTATTAAATGGTTCAAATCATACCTTTCTGATAGACAACAGGCAGTTTTATGGCAGAATACCCTATCCACACATCTACCAATTACTCTAGGAGTCCCCCATGGCTCCATACTAGAACCACTACTCTTCTCAGTCTATCAATGACCTACCCACCATCATTCCCAATGCCACCTGCGTCCAATATGCAGACTCAACTTTAATATGTACCGCCTCCTCAACTGAGCTTATGACTCTAATCCAGAATACTTTCAGTGATGTAGAAAAATGGTACAGAAACCGTCAGCTTCTATTAAACCCCAACAAAAGTAAACTGCTCATCTTTTCCGCACCCGCAAATCCTCCTCACCATTCTTTACTATAAGTTCTGACAAAGGCGCAATTATATCCCCAGATACTCACACAAAACTCCTGGGCCTCACAGTTGATAATGCCCTAAAATATGATATTCATGTCAATAAAAACATCAAGTCTGTCAACAAAAAACTGAGCTCCCTATACAGGATCAAACCCTTCCTCACTCCTTTCGCAAGAACTACTGTCACTCAATCCCACCTACTTTCTACCCTCCTCTATGCCTCCCCCTTCTTCACTAATCTGAACCAAGCCATCCTTACCAAACTTGCTAGTTGTTACAACTATATTGCTAGATTTGCTACAGGTGCTACCTCTAGGACCCACCATTGTATCAACCTAACTCAGCTAGGATGACTGGAGTGGACCAGTCTTCTCTGATACAACCAACTTGTAATAACCCACAAAATACTATATCAACCCAAAAAAACACCAGCACTAAATAAGATCATCAAACCATACAGCAACCTGAGGTCACTACACTCTGCTGACAAACTGCTAGTGCAAACAACTAAGAGCATAAATGTGGCTGGGGACTCTCTATTAGCCACCTCAGTAGGCAAAACTTGGAGTATGCTACATGCTGAATTTACTCACCAATCCTCCTTAACCCAGTTCAAAAAAAGCCTAAAACTACAATTCCAACAGCACTGGAAATGTCCCTGCTTAAACCCCGACTAATCACCACCTGCTGTTCCTGCAAACTCTCCCTAAGCATTTCAATCATACACTCTAATAAGTGTATGAATTCTTGATGGGACTTAGCCCATAACTGCGTGTATTATTGTCTGAAACTGAAGCCGCATGATTTTGATGTCTACTATGTTTTATCTAAGTTTGTAATCCTACTGAAAACTGCATATTATACCTATCTCTAAATGTTTTATTGTTTTATTGTTTTTATTAGACACATCCCTTGTTTTTCAGCTCCTACGGGCATTCTATAGAAGGTTCTATAGCATCTTCCTGTGGCACATTCTCTTCAACTTCATCCTGTGCCATCCTTTGCTCTATCATTTTGGAACTCACTGGCCTATCCCTCCTCAACATTGATTGCATCAGAGTTTCCACAGTTTCTTATTCCTTTCCTTGCTGTCTAGCTTCAAGTGAACATTTATACTGGTTTTCTGTGGAATGCTACAAATTACCTTCATATGGCACCTGACCAATTGCTTCCTGTTCCCCTGGTTTCCCCTTAATTTGGATATCCATTACTCTATCCTGTTGTGGTGCTTTCTGAATTAGATTTTCTACACTGAATCCTTCACTTTGTAGATACTCCATAACCCCAGTTTCTATTTCTTTAACTTCTCCATTACTAATCTCCTTTTCTACTTTTCCTCTTTGTCTTTTTTTGTATTGTAAAGTTTTCCATGTCCAGATTCCTTTGCCTGTATTTCTCTTCAAATATCTTTGGTGCTCCTCTTTTTGCATTGGTTAGTTTTGCTTTCTTCTTTGCATAAATGTTACACAATATTAAATCTGTTTTTCTTTCCCATGTCCATATTTCTTCTTCAGATGTTTCCTGATCTTCTTGTTTCTCCCTACTTTGGGAACTCACTCCATCCTGTGTTAGACCATCTACACCAAATCCTTCACTTCGCAGGAACTCCATAACTTCAACTTCTATTTTTTTTAACTTCTACTTTACTAATCTTCTTTTCTATGTTCCATCTTTGTGATATTATTATTTTTTTACTGTGAAATTGTCCATATCCTGATGCCTTTGCTTGTATTTCTCTTCGAATATCTTTGGGGCTGCCTTCTTACATTGATTAATTTGGCTTTCTCTTTTGTATAAATATTGCAGCATATCAAATCTCTCTTTCTTTCCCATGTCCATATTTCATTTTTATACTTTTCAAATATCTCTTTGTTTTGTTTATATTTTTGCACTTCCTCAGTTGCTTCTTTTTCCAAACAGATCAAGGTTCACAAATCTGTTGTATTAATGAGCACAAATTTTCATTTGAAGCTTCTGACAGTTTTTCTTGTGGAAGTATTTTTTCTTTCCTCTAATTTCTCTCTTAATCATTTTTTATATCTTGTGTATGGAAATTCTGGGCTTTTTGCATAATAGTAACAATACAGAATTTCTTTCTAAACCTCAATAGTCCACTTTGTCTTCCTTATGGCTCTTCTTTGGCCTATCAGTTTTTGTAATTTTTGTGGACTGCTACTTCCTTCTACAACAGGGGGCTAGACTCCCTACTGTCAGAGCTACGGAGATGATATCTCAACTGAATGGCCAAGCCAAGATACCCAGCACCCTCTCTGTCCAACCACTGCTTTGTGTCCCTGCCCACATAGCTGACACACACACACACACACACTTGGAGATTTGCTTTACACACATATACACACACACCTGGGAAAGACTGGTGCAGGTTTACTAGCTATGCCACCTTCTGCCCAGACTGTAAGGTAGTTTCCACTGCCACCAGCCACTACTTATCAACTACTTTAAGGCCCTTAGCAAAGAGTGTCCAATCTTACTGTGTAATGTTACTATAAATCCAAATGGCAGTTTGACCAAGAGCAAGGTTACTAGAAGTGGCCTGTACAGTGTCACTAAATAGATATGCAAGTACAGTAAGAGCTTAAATATCTCTAGATAGACCAACCACAATTGAATGGTTTAAATATATTTAATAATAAATAATAAAAGAACAAGACAATACTAAATATGTATTCACAGTGTCATCAGAGATCAAAATCACAGGAAATATTTAAAACAACATTGCAGAACAGTCTCAAATAAATGCAGAAAACATTTAAACTAATCTTTACAATATTCCTTATTGAATCTAAAGAAAATACTATAACCTAGTTAACTTACTTACAGCAAGGCAATACAGATGTGGTGGGTGGATGTTTCCAGCTAATGCTGACTAGTCATAGACAAATACAAAATGCCCAGTTTCTATCTGCCAGAGAGTTCTTAAATTAATATTTCAAATACTGCTGCTGGGATATTTGCAGCATGACATCACTTCTTGTCTTCTGACCATAGTTCCCAAGCTAAACCCCATTGTTAGCACCTACCAACATTTAGCATCTCCCTGTGAAATCATAAACAAGACCCTTCTTAAATCTTTGCAGCTGCTGGAAGACATAAAACAATAAAACACAACACAATGCAGAAAGCTCCCTAGTTTTAGAAATCCTGTCTCTTTGCTGCATTGAAACTAACTTTTATGGTGCAATTATAAAACAATTTAATTTAAACTATGTTCTTGTAGTTTTGCAAGTTAATCTTCTATTTTCTAGCTCCCACTATTAAAACCGATACATTTACACAGGTACAATAGTTTATATACATTTCTGTTCTTTTCTAGTAGGATACACTGTGGACACAGCCTTAAGCTCAGTAATTTACAAACACTTCTATACCAGCAGCTTGATATACAGATAACATACAGTTCTAATATAGTGGTAACACAAGCAACTGTATCCTGCTGATATTCACAAATGACATATAACTATTTACAATATTCCAGATAGCTGTGCTGACAGTATATCCTTCTGTCATACTTCTATATAAATCATACTAATATTCACAAATGAAATATTATTACTTAAAAAATTCCAGATAGCTAGGCTGAAAATATTTCCTTTTGTGACAGTCAGCAGTGAGAATTTGATTTTTTTTTCAGGAGTGAAGCATTGGATGTTCTTTGAGGATGGGGGTGGATATTTTTGCAGGATGCTCAGAAGCTCAAATCAAAATAATGTGTGTGTGTGTGTGTGTGTGTGTGTGTGTGTGTGTGTGTGTGTGTGTGAGTGTAATGCCCCATTTAAGGGCTTTATCCATGTAGGGAACTTGTTTAAACTCAAGAGTCAAACTTTGACTCTTCACCATGAGAAGCAAGAGCCTTAATCCTTCACATTAACTACCAGGACTCTTTTAATAATTTTCCTTTAAACCCCTGAGGATTACAATCTATCAATGGCAGTCATAGTTACATAGTTTGGGCTACATTTTGTCTAGCACTTACTGCAGATGAGTAAGGCTATGAACTGTTGAAGAGCTGCTTCCTGTAGAAAATGGTTTTATTCCCTCAGAATTCATTTGTCTTCTATGTGACTCTGATGAATTTACTTCAGACAGTACTCCTTGGCTGCTCCTGAAAAAGGACACTTGTATCCAATGGGCTTTCCCAGGCTGTTAGTAATTGCACTGGATATTTGCCATTTAAACTCTTGTACCCTTCACATGTTTGAGTATGGATCCCATTACATCTGTTGTAGTTTAATGGACTGACAGATGAGTTTTCACTAAATGTGAATTTCAAGGTAGGAGAAGTTTATTGTTTCTCATGCTGTCTGTTTTCAATGTGAAAATGTTTTGCATTATTTAGAAAATAGCTGTCAAGTTTGTTCTGTTAAATATAAAATACGACTTTTATTAAATGAGCTTCAAATCTGTGTGATAATTGTAATGGTAAAGAAAAAAATGGTATGTACTCTGGTCTGGCAGTTGGTTCACAGTTTAAGGTTTTGTGCTATAATTCCTGTGGTACAGGGTTTAATGCCCTTGTTTGCCTACTGTGTGATTTTGAGCAAGTCACATAACCAGACTTTGCTTCCAGGTCACCCCTAAAAAGGGACTGTGACCATTGGGTCTACCTAGACAACAACTTAGATTGTTAGAAGTGCGGTAATTGAGGTGAGACAGCCAAGCAAATAACTGGATGTTGGTAAGGCTGGCATAGGCCTGATTCATTGCTTTGCATTAGGACACACTTGTTCATGACCCAGCTCTGGAGGTGCATTCTGCAATGATACAGCATTAATAACCATTCAAATAGGTCGTACCTGCCCTGAGTGATGGAATAGCTATTCTTGATGATAGAGAAGGCATAGGAAGGTTACAAATTAGACGCTATGTGCCCTGTGAGCATATAAGCCCCTAACAAAAAAATAGTATTTTGTATGAAGTAATATTTATGCATTTTCTATAACTTGTGGGTTGTTGAACAAAAGCTGTTGTAGTATTTATATTGCTTGTAACTGTTTTGCTTTATTCATTGCACTGAAGTTTTTTTTATTATTAATAGGCCAGGACTATGTAATACAGTCTAAATGTGTTGCATTTTAATAGTCTAAACATGTTGCATTTCGATAGTATATTTTTGCAGTGTCTTCTTTACAGTCCATAGCAATTGCAAAACAGGTGACATTTGTTAGGTCATATATTTTGCATATTTGGAGTGATGATCAGAACTGTCTGATCTTCAGCAGTCATTATTTGCATATTATTGTGATGCAGTCTTCTCTATAGGATCAGATTGTAAAGGATTTCAGCATTTAGTTAGAAGCTGTTACCCTGGTAGCTATTTCAGAGGACTAAAGCTCTGACTTTTTAATGAGCTGCTTTCTGTGGCAAGGATGCAGGGTTTGAATCTTTCCAACTTCATTTACCTATTGTGTGACATTGAGCAAGTCACAACCAGACAGTGTTTTGGAGTAAATGGGAATGTGGATTAGGCTCCTAAATGGTCTCCTGAACTGCTTGTCTAGTATATGAACCTGTTGTCATGATTGCTATCTATCCAGTATTGCATAGCTGATCTTGTTCAGAAAATGGTATGGCGATATCACCAACACACCATTTTTAATGTAACATAGGCAACTTATTCTTCAAGGGAACAAGGCACTGCATTTGTAGGTGAAGCACTGAAATTCAAAGTTGTTTGCCAGGAGCAACCCCTGAATTTAGTAATAGATGTCTTTAATATGGAATTATTCAGATGACTTTTACCTCTGCAAAGGTTGTACATATTGATTTAATATGTGTCATCTGCTGATTAATCTTTCTTACCTGGCTGGATCTTATAGTATGATACTAGTAATCTTTATACAGTTTCATGTAGTTCATACAAAGTTACCAGTAGACTACATGTAATTTATTTATTTATTCATAACAAGAAGGGTTGTGCACCATCAACAAAGTGAGTATAACTTCTAGAGAAGGTGGGGGCTCTCTGCGGATCAAAATATCGTGTACTCTTATCATCTGATCAGTTTTAAACAGTCTTTATTCTGGCTTTTCAGGACTATTGTGCATGTGAGTGTGTTTGTGTGTGTGTATGTATGTGTGTATATATGTGTGTGTGTGTGTGTGTGTGTGTGTGTGTGTGTGTGTGTGTGTGTGTGTGTGTGTGTGTGTGTGCATGTGCGCTTGTGTGTGTGTGTGTGTGTGTGTGTGTGTGTGTGTGTGTGCGTGTGTGTGTGTGTGTGTGTGTGTGTGTGTGTGTGTGTGTGTGTGTGTATGTGTGTGAATTAAGTGCAAATACTTTGGCAACTGTGTGTTTTTGTAAAAGTAAGTTGAAATATGTGACCTTGGCTATTATTACTGTTTTTCAACACATACATCTGAGAATGATGTAGTCAACAGTGTACCTATAATTGCTGGGTTTGGTGGATGTCTGCAGTTAAAATGACTGACCCCACTGAGCTGATAAAGTTAAAAAGCCATTAATCTGTCTTTGCAGGACAAGTGTACATTTGTTTTATACTTTAGTGTGGTCATTTTTATCACAATTAAACATGTGATATGTACACAGCCAATGCAGTAGCCATAATGGTTGAGTACAGATATTTTGGATTATAATGATAGCAGTCTAAGTGGCCTTTTATGATTGAAATGTATTAAAATAGGTTGCCATTGGATCATGCATTTTTGTCATTGGGTTCATTGGGTCATACATTTTGTTTCACTGCCTACTAGAAAAATCAAAACTAAAAATGTAAAACACACTCTAACAAATGTTGTTGTATTAAACAAGAAATATATTTCAAAACAATCAGGAAGGTGAATAAAAGAACACATGAAAGTATGCATGTTCCTCAGTATCTGTGCAGGAGGCTCATGATTTGAAAACAGTCCTGGGGCCATGGTGCATTTAATCTGCCACTGGTAAGATGCATTTTCAATGAATGTGAGTTTCATTGCTTTTTTCAGTGAATGTGAGTTTACTGCTGCTCATGTTTTGTCTCTTTTCGATGTGTGACAGTTTTGTTAAGCAAATGGCCATCAGTATTTCTTCTATAAAGTTTGAAATAAAAGTTTTAAATTCAAATTTCTTTAATCATGGAAAAAGTAAAGACAAAAAATAGTATGCACACGGACAGGTTTGAACAGTGTTTATGGTAACTGCGGGGAGGCAGGGCCAAGTAATGAGACACTGGAATGGCTGGAGGGCAGACCATTATCTTGCCTAGGGATCCATTTGTCCATGACCTGGATGTATCTGTACATTACAAAGATGTGGAACAGAAGTATATAATGAATAAAAATAGTAGCATAGGTATGGTTGGTAAGAGCAAATTTGGTATCACAGGCAGTGAGTTGTGGTCTAGCAATGGGAAGATAATGAGTGGACAAGTGTCGTAGGAAACTACTGCATTGCAGACAGTGAGTTAAAAGGTAAGAGGAAATGGTATAAAGGATAACATGAGTAGCATTATTAAAACTGGAAAGGTGGATGATGAAAGAAATGAAGGATGAAACAGAACACACGGAAGCTATGAGTGCAAGTTATATGTCAGAAGTTTGGAGAGAGGTCAGTCAAATATTTGTATGAGACAAATTTTAAATTGTGCAAACACAGAGACTTAGGTGATGTAGCCTGCGTTCAGACATTTGTATTTAAAAGCTGAGGTCTGAACCATTTGTAGTCTGTTATTTCATTAAGGTAGTAATGCCTGATTGCCACAGCTTAGAAGCAAAATAGAAAAGGTGAAATGCAGTTTAATGAATGGGAGTTCGAAGAGCAAACTGCACTCCCCTATTTCCATATTACATCATAAGCTCAAGATGGAGCTCAAAAATTGATATCAGAAAACTGCACACTGCTGTAAAGTAATGGGAAAATAAAAAAAACAACTGCAAAGCTTGTGCTAATATAATCATCTCTACCATGTCCAGTCCCCCCCACACTAAATTTTGATATGTATTTATTCATATGCAGTAGACATTTCATTTCTAGCAACAAGAATATAGTACCCCCAAGGTTCCCTTAAAATGTTAATTTTCATAATGACTGGTAGAGTATCTACCAACAAGAAAGTACCATAGGAGAGCATTTGAAATATATCTATCATTATACATATCTTTTGTCGATTGGTTTGGTGGACTGAAGTTAAACCCTGTTCCGCCACTGCTTGAGCTGTATGGCAAAATACAGGACATATAGATACAGTATATTAGAATGTAATAGAGAAAACAATACATAAAATAAATACATATGAAGTAATTACAATAATGGACATTTTACAAGATACAGTCAACCCCTATTTGGTTAGTAGATCAAGCAATTGACAGAGTGGCTGAGAGGAATGGGCATGCCCATCCAAAGTGGGAGGGCATTTGTTGATGATGCTACCTTAGGGGAGACAAGAGGGAAGTTGTCCTCAGTCATGATCAACAAGTGAGGGATGTGGGTCAGGGAGTAGCTAGGGCATATACAGTAACTTCCCCCCAGGATGGAAGAGGACACAGCTGAGCCTCCATAATGCCCTTGGGATCCATGAATGGTCCCAGTGAAACTGCAGTAAGTCCGGAGGGGAGTTGGAAATGAGATGCTAGGCTGGCACTGAAGTGGGGTACTGGGGTCTGGGCCATTAGATGAAGCCCCAAGGGAGACCAAAAAATTAAAAATGCTGCAGGATCACAGCAAAAACAGGAAGCGGGCCATTGATCATGTAATTAGGAATCAACTTTCTCAGATGCTTGATACTACATGAAATGCCGTCCAGAAGGGTGCTCCTACAGATTGTACTAGCTAGAATGGGAACCACTCATTTGTTAAGGGCAATACAGTTATTTGCATGAACTGACTCCTTAACTAGAGTATAACAGTTCAGGTAACTTGTCACCTGTGCTTCACCACTCTGCCTGGTCACTGCACCTCAGGGAAGGAGTGAGACAAGTTTTTCACTGACTGTCAGAGGTCATTGCAAATTAGATATCTAACAGATCCCTGGTTGAGAAAGTTACTTGCACACTCTCTGAATGCAAAATTGTAACAAATGGGGTGCCCTAGGGATGCATGCTAAGCCTTATCCTGTTTAGAATTTAATTTACAGAAATCCAATCCAATAGGCTGGAAGTATGCTTGACCAAGATTATTACTGCATGTTGGGCAGGCACCATTATCATCCTCAGATACTAAACAGCTCAAGCAAGGGATGGAATGCATACCTGGTGTACTGAAAATTGTCAAAAGTTAAATGCAAGAAAGTGAAGCACAGTAGAGTTCAGCAAAAAAGTTGTTCTCTTCTCATATTATATAAAATGTGCTCCTGTTTAGACAGACATGGTCATATGAAACCTGGGTACTTAAAAGGACAAGTCTCTCTTATTTGATTATCTTATTTTCACTATAGTCAGGAAATTCTTCTATCTGGAATTAATTAGCAAGGGAATATCTTCAAGAGCCATTGAAGTCATCCTACCACAGTACTCTTCCTTTATCAGACCCATCACTGAATACAATGCCCCCTTTGTTATATATAAATCCAAGCATATCATTCAGCTGGATAGACCCTAACAATTAGTAACCAAGAAAATTAAATGTCCTAAATCCTTCAACATTCCCAAATGATTAGCATGGTTCTCCTTATACTCAGTATCTGACAATTTGCATTTCTGGCCATGAAAATCTCAGATGTATTTGACTTCAAAAGCAGTGCCTCCACAAACACTTGCACTAGCAAACTAAGTCGGTACATGATTCACAGGAAGGATAGGTTCCTAACAGTGTATTCTCAGCCTATGGAATAAGTTGCCACTACAGGTCAAACAAAGTACTACTTTGGCTAACTTTAAGGCTAGTCTTGATGACTGGAGGAGTAGATACAAATTTACACCAGGCTTATCATGTAAGGACATGCTCAATTTGGGAAGCAAGTGGTGTTAATTGCTTGACAAGGGTGGAAAACATTTTTAAGTTTGCTAAGCATCTTATAGTCCCTGAGGTCATGTGCCTGGTGTTATTCCAATGTCGCTGTGTTTCTATTATTCTTTTTTTAGGTGTAGCCCCAAAAAAAGAAAATAATAAAGTAAGGGTTGATGTGGGCAAAGTCCCCCACATTTCAAGTATAGAACAGCTTGATGCCCCATACAGATACTTTATATTATTTTAACAAGTGTTTGCAAAGTGGCAAAACTGAGTACATGCATTGCATTAAGAATGCAAATACTTAAGCTTTCATTTATGAGTTAATGCAGTGTGGTATGTAGAATCGAGGAAATGTAGCCGACTCTTTAGTGCCTGACAACTTGGAAACAAATGTGTGATCCCCCCAGCCTGCTTGATGACTATTGAACTGTACAGCCCTCAATTAGTATTCATACAATGAATGAAATACTTGTAGCCCCTATTTGGTCATTTTAGACAGAATTAAAATTCCTGTAGACTTGAAATAATTAAAATCAAACACCAAATGAGATAAGGATAGAACTTATGAATTCTAAAAATCGAAAACAACAAACTGAACATCACTCCAGCATTCCTTTTCTTGAAGGCATTGACATTAGTGCTGTCACAAAATCTTTAATCAAGGACATCTTGAATATTTAAGCTATTATGGGCTTACTAGCATTCATTGTTTCAGGCTATCTGGAGAGATAACAGTACAAAGAGCTTGCAAAAGATAATCTGTAAACTCAGCAAAGAGCCTGCATAGCTGGGAATAAAATTTGCATCACCTGATGGCAGTAGTGTAACTATGGCAGGCAAAGGGGGCGTAGATTAGAGTGGGTGATATACCTTTAAGAAGCATTCCAGTTAGTGGGCACATGCATATAAGTACTGAGCACATGCAAGCAAGAGTGAGTAGCAAGAGTGAAAGCATACATGTCTGTAGTAGTCGGTTAGTTAGACAGTCTGTTTAAGTTTAATGTTCCTGTTATCCATTCTGATACGTTTGTATGCAGAATCACAGCTATGAGGCAACCAGTTAGAAATGGAAGAATATACAGTAGTGTATCATCCCAACTGCTCAAACAACTTGCAAACAAGTCAGAAACATATTCCAGGTACTAAAACTCACTTAAATGATTTCTTTCACTACAAATATAAAACAAAGTACTCTGAACCACTCAAAACAAACTTCTTATTAAGCAAAATGTATGTCCAAAACTGTGATATACTGATACAAATATTCAAAATAATTACAAAAATATTTGAAACAATATCCAAATTGCATAAAATGCATAAAAAAGTGAAAACGACTGTACTTTTTCATGATGTACTACTTTTTTGCACTAACTAAAGCTATTTGACATATCCAAAGTGTGCAAAGTGTTGGCAAGTGTGTAGTATTATAGTACAGTTATTTTGCAAAGTCCAGTCATTTTAAAGAATATTTCAGAAAGTACAGTTTTCCAAGGAGTTTATTGTGCATTTGAATATTATTACAAGTACCTGGTGTGTGTGCATATTCATACATAATTACAAGGGCCAAGATTGCATTGTGTTTTGCTATAATCTGTGAGCATGACAGAAGGATTTTGCAGACCAGCACCGCTTGTGTTTGATAACAGTATTGCAGAAAATTGAAGAATGTTTGAGCGGGAATATGATATTTTCATTCAGGCTGCTTTTTCTGAGAAAGATGCACACACACAAAGGCATGTATTCTGCTTAATTTAGCTGGTTCAGAAGCCATAGAAAGAGAGTGTTGATTTGTGTATGCACCTGCTGTGTTTGCAGGGGAGGGGGAAGACTGCTATATTGTGGTACTGGCTGAAATGCAGAAAGACAATGAATGCTTAAAATGTAAATTTAGAGAAATGTGTAACCCCCAAATTAATATTACAATGTAAAGGCACTTATTTTACATATGAGATCCAAAGCTTGATGAAATTTTTGCAGCATATATAACTGACGAGAAAAAAGGCTAAAATGCAGAGATTTGTTGACTTGAGAGATGAGTTGATAAAAAACAAGCTTGTGTGTGGTATTAATAATGACAGAGCAAGAAAGATTTTTTTTCAAGACAGTGACTTAACGTTAAACAAGGCCATTGAGATTTAGTCAGATATACGACCTTTCAGAAAGGCACACAAGTATGCTTACAAATGAGAAATTAATCTTTCTAATACTTTCCACAGCTAGTTTAGGTAGTAATACAGCATGAGGTTAGAAGATATAGGCCTAATGGCAGGGCCACTTCAGCAAAACCCAGAGCTACTCTAGTAAGGCCTAAGGTGCACGCAGCAGGGCACAGGGTTGACTCAGCAATGAACATGGCAGTGTGTGCTTCGCATTCAGGTGCCTAGGTAGTGAGACATTTCCCTGTGGTACATTTGACTGGGGACACATGACTGAAGTGACATTCAGCTGCAGAGAATTATGGCTGTTTGCAAATTCCCTGTGGGCAAAGAGAAGCCCACAATGCCATGCTCACAGTTTTAATAGCCAAATGCATGGTGGCAGAAGAAGTAATGAGTGTTGTGCTCAGTGTACAGTACATACTTATATAACTACAACATGGAGAAGTGTGCTACAGCATGGAGGAAATTCTGCAGGCTACTGTAGTCACATTTATGCTCTAGTATGCATTTTAGGTAATGTTCCCTAGACACTGTGAAGGGGGTAGTGGTTCACACACTCCAATTATAAAGGCACTGCCCATTGTGCACTGCATTTTCACTGCCACTGACATGCCCTCTGGCCAACCTGCTACTGATGCCTGCCATATTGCCTGCTGTCTAATGTTCCCTTGAGGACCATGGACATTGTTTTCCCCCTGTGCATTGGGTTATTAAAGCTGTGGGCATGGCAGTGTATACTTCTCTTTGCCCCCAGGAAATTTGCAAACAGCCATATTTCTTTTCAGCTGAATGCCACTTCAGCCATGTGTCCCCAGTCAAATATACCACAGGGAAATGTCTCACTGCCTAGGCATCTGAATGTGAAGCACACACTGCCATGCTCTACAATTCCTAATCATAGAACCCTTAGCTGAAGAGGGGTGGAAGAAAGGAGGGGAAATACCTTATTGGCTCCTGAATTTCAGGTTAGTGCACCAGTACTAAGAGTGGACCTTTTTTCCAGGTATGGTGATCAGCCCCAGGCACTACAAATGCCAGCTACACCTCTGGCTGTCTGATTTATCTCGTAACTTTTTTGCTCAAGAATTCAGGACAAACCCAAAAATAATGGGAGGATTAAAGCCAAAATAAAGGGGAGTTTCTTAACATATTTGAATTCACTTAAAAAGTTAATGGAACAATACGTTTTGCATCAACACAGATTTTCTGAAAAAATAAGAAGTATGAAACCATAATGACTATTAATAGTGACTGAAGGACTGTAACCTTGATCAGAATCCTAAGGAAGGAGGCGTGATGATTCACAGATTCATAGAGAGTCACAGAGTTTAGAAGGCAGAGGCAGTTCATGGATTATAACTTCCTTTCCAGTATCCAACCTCACTCAGTGCCATTTGTCTCTGTGAAGGCAATACACATCACAGCTTGAATGAATTTAAGGACACTTGCCCAGTTATCAGTGTTTGCATTAAAAGAAGTGAGGGTATCCCTCTGTTTATATGTAATGGTAGGTTAGTATAAAGATTTAATGTTATTTATTTATTTATTTAGCTACTCTTTTTTTGACTGGATTAGTCCCACTAGACCAATGGTCTCTATTCAGTGGAGACCTAAGGTTGTATTCATAAGAACTAGGGGAAAATGAGCAAAGCACTGGGGGATTTTACTTACTCTTTTTTTCAATAAATGACATGTGATCTTTTATATTCATCTGAGATTCCACTATTTCATGCAGATGGGGTCTTGATTGTCATCTCATCTGAAGGAAGACACATTCAGGAGTGCAGCACCCCCATACACTGCACTGCAGTATCAATATTAGAAAATTATCTAAGTACCTGGTATTTGAGTAGAACCCACAGGTGAGATAGGGAAGCACTGAGTAAAAAATGCGTCCATATAGCATTTATTATTTATTTATTTATTTGCTGATGGTGATTCAAGCTTTAGTTCAAGTGTTTGTGGAGCAATTTATTTTGTCACGGTATAGGAGACAAAGAAAAGTTGAGTCCTTAGCTTGATATAGTAGAAATAAATCTATCAGAACTTCAAGTCTGTCTTAGTAACTCTGAGATATTAGTCTGGTCATCTTTTTAGTTAGGAACTGCTGAGGTCTTTTTAGATACATGATGTGTTTGAATAGATAGACAGATGCATGCTAGAAGAGACATTGCATTCCATAATGGGTCTGACTAGGGCATAATAAAGTGGAATGATAACTGTCTGACCTGGATGAGATACCTCTAATTATCAGTTGCACTACACAGAAGTATTTCCTAAGTACTATTGCTACAAAGTGATCAAGATATAAGAAGATGTCTACATAGTCAATGAGATCTCCAATTAAGGTATCCATTTGGGAGGGGTATGCTCTTCCTACTGTAAGATGCTGTCAGGATTTGTTTACCAAAGGTTACAATCACATGCTTCTTTACATTTAATATGTCCATTTCCCTAAGACGTCATTGCTTTGTAAGGTCTAGCCTTTGCTCTAATAGCACAGTATCATATGCTGAGTGAGCAACACCTAGCTTTCAGTCACTGACAAAGTTATTTGACTATATATGTTTGTGTCAGTGATCTACAGATCTGTTATGTTATAATGTCTGGCAATATGGAGCAGCAAGTGCTTTGGCCAGTATTTAGAACCCATGGAATGAAAGTTGAAGGCCATCCTTGGTGAGGCAGCTTGGGCTGCCAATCATTCTGTCTCAAGCTAACACATACTGGATTCCTTTGGAATCACATCACATACTTAGGCAGTTGTCAGCACTAATATGTTCTGTTTGTATTTTGGCATCCTTCTGGGTAAGGGTAGGACTCTACTCAGAGCCAGAGGTTTACCTGCATTTGACATGTTCATAGCAATTGTGATGCTCCTGCAATGGCCCAGTAATCAAGGAGCATCAATCCTCACCAGAAGCAACTGAGGGGGAAGTACACAATGGAAGGATGACAAGTACACACACAGTAAAGTGCAATTTCCAAGCCAGTGCCAGCTAGATAGAATTTTGTAAATAATTCTATGTAATTTATAAATATTTATATGATCCACAGGCTTGTTTGACAAATGTAAGAAAACCGTGTTATGTGCTGAACTTCAAAAATGTAACCACAGTGCACCCTGCTGGAAAACAGCAGAAATGTGTATAAACTATATGCCAATGCAAATGTATGTTTTTTATGGTAGAAATTGGGACATACAGAGTTAACTTGCAAACTCTAAGAAAATAAGCTGATAAGTAAAGAGTTTTATGACTGTGTGTCATCTCAGCTGGAAGACAGAATGTCTGCAGCTGAAAATTCTTTCTATTGTCTTAAGACAGAGATCATTACTAGGTTTCACATGTAAAGTGTTTTTGTATTGCTCTGGGACGTCCTAGCAGCTGTACATCTAAGAGATAATTATTTTTGACAGAGACATTTTAAATTCTGTTGCTCTCTGTTTAGCCTGGGAACTAGATGCAAGTGTCAAATAGTGATGTCATCTAGCTAACCCAGCCGTAATGTGTATTACTAATTTAAGAAATATCTCAGATAGAAAGAGAGTGCATTTTGTATTTTGTTCCGAATCTGACAACAACTCACCAGCACTTGCCTTGCTCTGTAAGTAAGACTTAGATCTTAGTATTTCTCTTAGTATTTCTCTTAGGGATAGATAGATAGATAGATAGATAGATAGATAGATAGATAGATAGATAGATAGATAGACAGATAGTTAGATAGTTATATAGCAATATTAGTGCAGATGTTTTCTATATTTATGTGAGACTGTCCTATTGTTATTTTAAAGTATTTCATGTGATTTCTGATCTCTATTGTCACTGTTCATTTTTCTCTGAGTTGAGTGCCGCATTTCTTTGAGGACCATATTAGTACTGTTTGAAGTATTGCAGGGCCCTCATGATATCACCAATCCTGGCACCATAAAGACATCTGTCATCCTGTCTTTTGTCTAGCCAAGTGAGTGTAGAATCCTTGTGCCTGATGATGGCATCACCAATTACTAGGACATTTCTGTTTGTACACATAGAATTAGTTACTGTAGAAGTTTTGCAATCTGCATACTAGTTGCTCACAGAGTTATGTGTGTATGGTGCAATTGTTTTTGTGGATTGCTTCTGATGCTCTTTAGTATTGATTTTTGGAGTCTTGAAGAGTGATTTTTTTTTTGCAACCTTGGCATATGTTGGTAGTGTTATTTTGTATATGCAGGGGAAATGTGTGCAGGTAAGAAGATGCTCAGGGAGCCTGTTTTCAGTGGAGGCCCAGGGAGAGAAGCTCTGCATTACCTAGTGTAGTTACAGATACAATCATAGTAAAGAAAACACAATTACAATTTCATTTTATTCTAGAAAACAGGAATAAATTATTTGGTTACATAATATCTAAATATTTAGGATTTCAGTGGTAACTTGATTGTGAGGGAGAATAAAGACTGAGAAGGAAAAGAGAGAAAAAAAGGTGGGAAAGGTTATTTATAATATGTACAGTTGTGTTATTTACAGTATGAGGCTAGGTGGGGAGAGTGCAGTTGCATTTCCTGTTAGATGAAAGGGAGGAATGTGGCTGAGTTTTAAAGGTTTCAAAGTTTTCACAGGTCCTTAGAGAGGAAGGAAGAAAATTCCATTTTTTAGCTAAGGAAAGGGATAGCAGAAGCTGACCAGCAGGATGATTGGGTTTGCGGACAGTGATTAGGTTTTGGTGAGTAGATCTTAGAGTAATCTGAGGGGTGTAAGGTTGAAGGATGATAGGAAGAGAATTTGGCTTTGGTGGCAAATTTAGAAATCTTATTATAACGGACTTCCAATTTAGAGGAGAGAGGCAGATAAGTTTGTTAGTAGAGGAGCGCCATACAATAGTGAGGGGAGTAGATAGGTGGTAGCGAGAGTTTGTCTGTTGGGAGGAGAGAGAAACTGGATGTTTCTGTATAGCATACCAAGTTTTATGTGGGTTTTCTTAACGTTTTGCTGGATGTGAGTGTCGAATTTTAGGTGTTCATCAATAGTAACCCCAAGCAGTTTAGCGAAGGGAACAACCTCTATAGTAGAGTTGTTTTGGCTAATAATTTGGAACGAGTTTTTATCAAGAGTGGAAGCTTTTGAGGGAGAGAATAATAATATTTTGGATTTGTTGGCATTTAGCAAGAGGTGGTTTTGGAGCATCCAGTTTTTAGTGGAGGAGAAAGCAGTTTGGGTCACTGTTTGAAGCTCTGAGAGGTTAGAGGTGTAGCAGACTAAAGCTGAATCGTCTGCATATTGTACAATTTTGGTGTTGGGTATGGCTTTGTGGAAATCATTAATAAAGATGTTGAATACCATTGGACCGAGTATGGATCCCTGGGGTATCCCAGTGTGAGTAGGAAGGAAGGTTGAGGTGCCTTTCCCCCACTTCACAGCTTGAGACCTGTCAGAGAGGTAGCTTGAGAACCAGGATAAGGTATTCTGGGAGAGATTAAGGTTAGAAAGATGGTTCAAGAGGTGGATGTGGAAGATAGTATCGAATGCCTTGGACAGATATAATAGAACTGTAGATGCTATTTTTCCAGAGACACAGGCAAGATTGACTGTGTCTAAGAAACAGAGAAGGGCAATTATAGTACTATGGCCAGGTCGGAAGCTGTGCTAGGTTGGAGTAATTAGTTGGCAATTGGCTAGGAATGGCAAAAGCTGAAGGTGGATGCATTTTTCCAGAAGTTTTGAGATTGTGGAGAGGATAGCTATGGGGTGGTAGTTAGAGATGCTATTGTTTTTGCCTCCTTTATGGAGAGGTAGAATAAAGGCAGCATGCCATAATTTGGGCACATAAGATTCCTGCATGGATCTATTGATCAAGATGCTAATGGGGAGAGCAATACCATCTGTGGCTATTTTTTGGAAGGAAGATGGGATATTGTCAGGGGCATTGGAGCAAGGTTTTAATTTAGAGAATAGTTTTTTTATGTGGGAGGTTGAGATGGGTTTAAGTTCAAATATCGGAGGATGATTGGGGGCAGAGGATTGTGTAGGGGGTGAGGAAGATTGGATAGGTTGAGGGGAAGGGTTATTGTTTGGGAAGGTCTTGGTCAGTTCTGCTATGGAGATGAAGAAGGAGTTGAATAGAGAGGCTATTTCAGGATCAGATTTGCTGGTGTCAGAACAGGGGTTGTTTCTGGTGCCTGGGTTGAGAAGAGAATTAATGGACTTCAGAAATGTTTCTAGAAATGTATTTAAAGATTAGCAGTAAATGCTCTTTAAAATATACAGATTGAAATAATTAAATTAAAAAAATGTGTGTGAATGCCACTTGCATTAGAAGTGAAATTTCTGTAATGAAGTGCGAAAATGAAGAACACACACACACACACACACACACACACACACACACACACACACACACACACACACACACACACACAGACACACACACACACACAGACACACACAGTTTTCCAAGTAAGTACATTTTAGCACTTCATTACAGAGGTTTCAAATCTATCATGTGTGGCAGCCACGCACATATTTTTTTTTTATATTAACATACTTCTTGTTGCATTTAAACAGCTTTAGGATATACAGTGTTCTGGGCCACACCTTTAAAACTCTTAAATATATATATATATATATATATATATATATATATATATATACGTTCATAGGTTCATAGATAAGTACTAGGTGATCTGCCCAAGGGCATTTATAAGCCTAGCCAGAATGTGTTGGCTTTCACCAAACCTTGGATTAGTTCCCTGTGCCACTGTCCAGCAGAGCAACTGCAGTGATCTCTGGGGTAAATTTTCTGTTTCCCATCAGTCTCTGGGACAGGAATCTATCCCTCTGGCATGTCCTATTTATCGTGGTGAGGTTTATATCTCTAGAGCGTGTGGCTCTCTGGGATTTTTTTTTTTTAGGTGGAGCATGTCCATCAATTCTGGGTTGGACATGGCCTTGTATGTCAGGCAGAGATCACCTCTGAGTAAGTGGTATGCAACCGAGTACAGCTGGAATTTCTTGAATCAGGCTTCACAGGGCATCTGTTTGAGGCCAGTAATCCTCTTGGTGAGGTACTTTTGTGGTCTTTCCAGCTGTTGCAGGTGTCTTGTAAGGTACATCCCAAATGGGGCATTGTATTTTATGATGGGTCTAATGAGTGCTAAGTAGAGAAGCACAATAACCTCTTTTGTTCTAGATGTGAACCCTTTTGTGATCAGGTGGGCCACATAGAAGGATTTTCTAACCACCTTGGCAATATGATTATCAAAGGAGAAATTACTATCTATTTGGGTCCCCAGATCCCTTATTACATTTTCTGTATTTAGGGGACTACCACCTATGTGGTAGTTCACGGGTACTTTGTTTTTTCCAAAGGGGATGACTATGTACTTTTTGGCATTTAGCTTGAGGCCATGATTTTGACACCAGGTATCCGTCTCAGTGAGACCCTTCTGGAGGGTGTCTGTATCAGCTGGAGAATCAATTATGGCCCCTAGTTTGCAGTCATCTGCAAACTTTGTCAGCCATAGTCCTCCTATGCTTGCATGTACCTCTAAGAAGTATATACTAAACAGGAGGGGTCCTAGGACTGAGCCCTGGGGGATGCCACTTGTAACCGGCTTAGAGTCGAACATAGAGCCTGCAACTCTCACCATGTGTGTTCTATCCATGAGCCAGTTGGCAACCCATCTCGTGATGTAGGGGTTTATGTTCAAGTTGGTGAGCTTGTCTATAATACTAGAATGGGGAATGGTGTTAAAAGCCTTTGCGAGGAAAAGGTAGGCTGTGTGGACCTCCTTTCCCTCGTCTAATGCCTTGGTAACCATTTCAAAGAAGTCCACCAGGTTTAGGAGGCATGATCTGCCCTTAACAAAGCCAAACTGGGTAGGGTCCAAGGTTTGGAGGTTCCCAGTGTCTCTGTTAATGAGTTCCATGATGATGGGTTCCATAGCCTTGCAGACCAGGCTAGTCAAGCTTATAGGGCGATAATTCTCGGGGTCCGTTGTGGCTCCACCTTTGTGGAGCAGGATAACTGTTGATGTGCGCCACTCTGCGGATATGTAGCCAGTAGAGAGGCTGAGTTTGAACAGTGTGTTTAGATGAGGGGTTAGTTAATTTTGGAGCTCTTGTAAGACACAGCCTGGGACACCGTCCAGTCCCATTGAAGCTGTGTTTTTGGCTTTGGATAGGGCTGTTTTAACCTGTGTGTCAGTGATTGATGGGGCCCTACATTCTTCTGGTATGGTTATGGGCCCTTTAGGGGGTGAGAGGGGGGTGAAGTTTGCACTAAACCTGTCTGCCAGAATGTTGGCAATATCAGTTGGTTCAGTGTATTTTGTGCCATTCTCCACTATCTCAAAGCAGAACTGAGAGTTTCCACTTAGGTTCTTGACATAGCTAAAGAATGTGTTGTGGTTATGTTTGGAGTCATTGGCAATTTTTCTTTTGAAACTAGCCTTGGATGATTTAATGAGGGATCATAGTTTCTTGCTGATACTGATCAGGGATGTCTTTCCTTCTTGGGATTTTACATTTTTATATACTAGTTTCCTCCTTCTGTTGTATAGCTTATTTATGGTAGGGGTCCACCAGACTGGTTTCCTTTTCTTGGAGGAGTGAGTCTTGATTTTACTTGGGATAGCATGATCCATGCATTCCTGCAGATGCTCATAGAGTGCCTTTTTAAGGGTTTCAGCAGCTTGGACAGCATTGTCCTTTAGCATGGGGGCTGTGAACCTTTCCTCCTCAGTCTTAAGTAACGTGAAGTTTGCTTTTGAAAAGTTTTTCATGGTGGTTTCCTTGATTGGAGGTGGGGGCGGAATGTGGATATCCAGAGTCTATGGTCTGATCTAACCAGCGAGGGGTTGACTTCCGGTGTGGAACACCGGTTGCCCGTGTTGGTGATGACCAGGTCCAATATGTTGTTCCCCCTGGTGGGGGTGTTGACCAGTTGATCCAGGGCATTTGAGTTTATAAATTTTAAGAAGCATTGGGCAAGGGAGTTAGTACTTGAGTACTTCTCCCAGTTTATGTTTGTATAATTGAAATCACCCAATATTAGGGTGTTTGGTAGGACCTTCATATTTCCCAGTGTCTCCAGAAATGCAGAATGGGGGTCCTGGGCCATGGTGGGTGATCTGTAGCAGGCTACAATTTGGATTGCAGTTTTGCTCGTTGTTATTTGCACATGGATGATCTCTGATGCATTGTGCTGCACCACAAACCTGGAGGTGCGGGTATCCTTGATGAATATGGATACACCCCCGCCTTTTGTGTTTCGGTCCTGGTTCTGTGGCCGAAAGGTATGGTATGAGTTATAGCCTAGTAGTGATGGGGTGCTCTCAGGAACCTTAAAGCAGGTTTCTGTTACTGCACAGATGTCAATGTTCTCCATACTGAGGAGTGCCTCAAGTGTGTGCATTTTGAGGTTTAGACTTCTGACATTGAGTAGCATTACCCAAAGTTTTTGGTTACTTGTGCTATTTATGGTGGTGGGTTTGTCTTTTGAACCTTGCCTAAAAAAGGCACTATGAGGGCGGCAAGAGCCTTGGCCAGTATTCAAAAGCCTAAGGGTGACAGGTGCAGGCCATCTCTTGCGAAGCAACGTGGCTTGTCGAGCATGTCATACCAGGCAGACAGATACTGGATCCCCTTTGAATGACACCAGAAACTTAGCCAATTGTTGAAATTGATAATTTTTTCTTTATACTGTGGCATCATTCCTGGTGAGGGCAGGATGCTACTCAGGGTCAGGGTCATACCGGCCTGGGCTACATGATCAGAGAGCTCTTCCATGTCTCTTTTCATGTAGTCGAGGGAGGTACATCTCAGGTCATTCACACCAACATGGACAATGACAGAGTTGTATTTGTACTTGTTCTGGAGTGAACTGAGTGCTTGTGTTATGTAGTGGATCCTGGCACCCGACAGGCAACTAACTTTAACCTTCTCCTTGTCCAGCCTAGCTAGTGGGACATCAGTGTGCCTGACTATAGAGTCGCTTATTACTAGTGTGTTGGGTATGTTATTTTGCATTAAGAGCTGTGATTGCGTGGCACACTGATTATGTGAAGTATGTGTTTCATGGTTGGTGATGGGGTGTGGAGGTTGCTTGGATGTCTGCTTTGGAGATCTCTGTTGCTTTTGCAGATTTTTATTTAGAGCCTCTGAGTATGTTTTCATGTATTCATGTGTGTTATTTGCTGGTGTAGGTTTATCAGGTCTATGTGAGACTGGTGGTGTGTTGCAAGTATTACCCTTCTCCTCTTGACTGTCAGTTCCAGTCTTGGGTTGAGAGAGCATTGACTCCAGTTTGGCTGTATAATTGCATCTCTCGCATATATTATTGCTTGGTGGTAGGAAAAGAGGGTTGTCTGTGTACATGAGGCAGTTGTAACATTACCTCAAAATGCCCAGATTCACCAGTTGGACTGGAGAGTACACCGGAAACTGCCCTTTGGACATGCCTGAATAGGTAGAGTAAGCTGTTTTTTCTGATTGGCTGGTGGGGACGAATAGAGAGCTTTGTCCTTCTGGACAGTATGGGGGGGGGTCTAGTGCCAGGGTTAATTAGTGCTTGCTATGACTTTTAAGCAAGTGCTTGACTATAAAATGAATGGTTTGAGTGCTAAAGTTGAAGGTTTGTCTAGTTCCAAGGGAAAAATTGAAGAGTAGACTTCGTAGAGCCAAGAATAGTTTAACTTTAGCTAAACGGCACTGTCTGGTGCGCAAAACTGCACAAATGTGTTTTTTATAGCAGGGAAGTGAAAGAGATAGAAATTAGCCCAAAATGGCCAATAAACTACTAACTTCTGGGCTGAAACCACTCCTCCCAAGGACAGATAGGCTGCTCAAAGCTCCCCTCTCTCACAGGTGAACAGAGAAACTTCCTTCTACCCAAGTAATGTGTGGGCAACACAGAAACTTGTAACACAGCCCTGGATTCAGCAATAACCTGAAAACTGGAATATACTAGTTCAGAAAGGTGTTAAAAATTTTTTTTTTTTGTTTTTTTTTTTCAGGAAAATAGAGCAGATTCAATCAAAATTAGCCCAAAATTGCCAATAAACTACTAACGTCTGGGCTGAAACCACTCCTCCCAGGAACAGATAGGCTGCTCAAAGCTCCCCTCTCTCACAGGTGAACAGAGAAACTTCCTTCTATCCAAGTAATGTATGGGCAACACAGAAACTTGTAACACAGCCCTGGATTCAGCAATAACCTGAAATCTGGACTATACTAGTTCAGAAAGGCGTGAAAAAGTTTTTTTTGTTTGTTTGTTTTTTTTAGGAAAATACAGCAGATACAATCAAAATTAGCCCAAAATGGCCAATAAACTACTAACTTCTGGACTGAAACCACTCCTCCAGGGACAGATAGGCTGTTCAAAGCTTCCCTCTCTCACAGGTGAACAGAGAAACTTCCTTCTATCCAAGTAAGGTATGGGCAACACAGAAACTTGTAACTCAGCCCTGGATTCAGCAATAACCTAAAAACTGAACTATACTAGTTCAGAAAGGCGGGTAACAAGTATTTTTTTTATACATTTTTTATATAAATCTATATTGCACTTAACTAGCAAACAGAATTATATCTGTGAATCTTATCAATAACAAAAGATACTTGCTCTTCTTTGTTACCTATCTGTAATTAAACAATATACCACAGATAATGGGAGACTGATGTAGTTTGCTATTTAGTGTTAATTAGAAACAATTTGTAAGAATAAGGTTAGACATATCTGTTTTTTTTCAGTTAATTTTAGCTAGTAACAGTGTGCTATGTCATGGGTAATATTAGAGTCATGTAATTTACCAGCTAATGTCAGTTTACTTTCTTAACAATAATCAGGGATAATTCCACACTTGCACATGCCCACCATAGTAAAGAAGACTGTCCTACTAAAAATCTTTTAATTTTTAACTATTTTGTTTCTTTCAGCATTCAGTCAAAAAGTGCTACTGTTGTTCATATTCACAGATTCACTCTTTGGCTTATGTGTTGTTGGTTGGGATATGCATTTTATCACTGCTTTAATGGAGACACCTGCACAAGATAATACATGTTTATTTATTTATATTTTGCTGATTGGTCTGACCTACCTGAGCAGAGCCCATACACAAAGTTTGTTCCACAACATGTAGAAGTGTCATGTAGCCTCAACAAAGACGTGCATGCTTTGCTTGGGATTTTTATGGTTCATACAGATCCTGTGTTGATGCTTTGTGCCTCCCCTTTTCTCTTCTTCTTTTTGTAGCAGTTGCTAGACTTGCCACAAATATAGTATGTCATTACTTTGATTAATTTAATGATGAGGGAATTATTTAGTTTGCAAAGTTCAACTCCTTATGTTTCTGTGATGAATTGCACATCTTCCCATCAATAATGTATACTTCACAATGGGAACTGTGCAAAGCAGTCTTTGTCAGAAGCATATAATAATTAAGCAATAACCAATGATGCAGTGTGGTATATTGAAGATTTACCTATGGTTGATCTGGTCTAATCATGAGGGCAAAGCCCAAGTGATTAAATAAAGCCAACAATGGGTAAATTTCAATATACCACAACCACAGAGTTGCTTATTCCTATTATACAATGACATTATTTAAGAAAAAAAAACTTATTTTTCTTAAATAATATCTTTGTATAAAGGCGCTGTATTGTACTTCTGTGGCTGATGGTATCCTACTGTCTTGTTTTGATTTACTGTGCATGCATATGGGACTTGCATTCCCACGCATACCCAGTACTTCAATCCTTTGAAAAGGAAGCAACGGAGAAAAGAAAGTCTCCATTGCTCTGTTTTTGTTTTCTTTCTTTTTTTTTTTAATTAAAAAAAGTTTTGGCTACTTTAGGGGTAGGAGAGAGAGACAGCATGGAGAAAATGCAAAGAAAATCAGGTACGTGTCTTTAGTTTTAAATAACATACCTGATTTTCTTTGTATTTCCTCCATGCTGCCTCTCTGCTATGTCTGGAGTCCGGACTATAGATTTTTTCTTATTTTTTGTTAAAAAAAAATAAAAGATATGGAATATATGAACGGAAAGAAGTCCAGGTGACTGGACCTTTTTCCATTGGTATATTCTGGGATTTACAACTGGTTGGGCTGGCCAATCAGTGTGCCTGTTTTCGAATATAAATGGCCAGTCATTGTATAATTTAAATTTTTTAATGGACAGTGGTGTAAAAAAGTAAAAATCTATGTCAGACTACAATTTATCGAGTAATTGTTCTAATCATATAGGCCCCTGGTCACAGTGTTTCATATGCAGTGCACATTCTACTATTTCTCTTTATTATAACAACCCACCTCTTAGATGTAATTAGTAAATGAACAAGTTAGGCATTGATAAGGGCAGGTAACTGTCAACAATTTGAAGATTTTATTATTGTAATATTCAGACACTGTATGTTAGGGAGTGCATAATTTTAGAATTTTCCAATGTAGTCTCTCTCGCTCTTCACCAATTTATATATTCATATTTTCATTTATCATAAAGAAAAAAGGTATGTTTATATTATTATAGATTTATATGAAAAAAATTAGTTTTACAGTCCTTCCATTTAATGTAGTGGATTAAAGTAAGATGTTTTGCCATCAGCAAATGATTTTTTTTTTTGCTACTATCTTTCCTCAAAGGCACTGTGCTCAATTTAAACACAGTTATAGTATGTAAGGAATCAGATTTGGAGAGGCAAAGGGATTCCAGTGAGGCACAGGGATAGGGTAAGCATTGACACCCTTCATACTCAGAAATCAGTAACATTTCACTGTGTTCATTCTTACTCCAAAATGCTTTAGTCTATTTAGTTGTGGTTAGAAATAAACCATCAGAAGGCTATGTAGGTAGTTACAAAATAATAACTGTTACTGCCAGGGATCACTTGCTCGCTCTCAGTCTTCGACTCTCACTCTTCACTGTGTGTGTGTGTGTGTGTGTGTGTGTGTGCGCGTGTGTGTGTGCCTGTGTGTATTTGTGTGTCTGCGTGTGTGTGTTGTTAACTGCTGCTGCCAGGTATTGCTTGCTCTCTGTCACTCTTCACTGTCAGTGTGTGTATGTGTGTGTGTGTGTGGGGGGTGATCACTCACTCACTTTCTCTCTTCAGTGTGTGTGTGTGTGTGTGTGTGTGTGTGTGTGTGTGTGTGTGTGTGTGTGTGTGTGTGTGTGTGTGTGCGCATGTGCATGTGTCTCTCTAGTAAGTATCCTTCCTTGTCTGAGTCATGGTTGGTTTGGTGACAGGATAGCTGAAGTACAGTACTGAAGTCAAACTCCACCCTTTGTGAGCGGAGTTTGACATATGGACTTCCATTTCACTTTTCTGTTTCACTCCGAGTGCTTTTACCATCCCATAAGAAGTTTCACTTCAAAAACATCTTTGATGTGTCATTGACTGGTAGCAAGGTCAAATCTGGTTGCAAATGGTCAATCTAGTACCAGTATACAGCAAGAAACATCAGCATGCAGCAACCAGCCACATGGTGTAGCACATCCTGCTATACAGTACAATTTAAATGTTACACTTAGAAATCAAAGTCATTCCTAAAAAAATGTAAATTAAGCCTGGAGCAACAAGAATGTGTAGAGCACCAACAATTTCCTACTTTCATTGGAAAAAAGAAGTCAGAAAGTATCCCAGATGAACAAAGCTATGGCACAATAAATAGTGTTGACAGAATAAACAGTAAGTGCACTTTCAAAGCACTTATATGGCATTGAATAAGAACCTCATCATTGATGTCTTTGGGACTGCTAGCATGGTCAACTACAGTTAAAACTAGTCAGAGCAGTAGAAGCATTTAAGAAAGAACAGTAGGGATATATGCATGGGATGTATGCAAATGACCCTTTAAGGACATCAGATGTTTCAGCTAAATAGCAATGCTGAATGTCCATGACTTTTTTTTATTTTTTAAGCCTATTTATGGACAAATTCAGGCCAATAAAACCAAACCCCACTAGCTGTGGACATACATGTTTTAGCCTTCTTATGGCATCATCAGCATAGCATAAGTGGAATGTTTCTGATAAACAATGCCAGATATTCTTCCTTGCTTTAAAGTTAAGGATCGATGTGAGCCATCACCCTTGGGGTTCTCAGTCCAGCACTCTTCTTCTGCAACATTATGTTATGCCCACGTGAAGGGATGTCAAGGGGTACATATCCAGTTACTATGCCTTGAATATCATGCCACATTACCCCTTTCATCTGCAGTTGCCTATGGGATCTTTTATATGCACCAGAGATTGCACAACCAGTGATCCCTTACCATCATCTTCTGGGATAGGAGATCAGACCATCAGTTGCTTCATCCTGTCCACTCCTGCTCACCCTGCCAGCAGCTGTTGTCCGTTCCTCAGCTAATGTCACCGGCTACTCAGTGGATGTCTTTTGTCTGTGCCATCTGACTAACTTTAATGAAAGAGTTGCTTTTAGTACCATCAGGATTAAATGTCAGCATGTCTTCAAAACGGAGGTTAAAATTAAACCCACAACTTGTTGATTGGCTTGTAATAAATATGGGTTGTCTTTTGATGTTAAAGAGACCTGATGAGATTGAGCATGATAATAGCTTAACTCTATCCTTGACTTGCTTTTAGTATTTTAATTGTAATAAAAAATCTTATTCTGTTCATTGTATTTTGGCTGTTTGAATTATTGCTTTGAATTATTGAAGGTACATTTGTGTGCATATCTACATAGATAAGACATTTTACATAAAACACCTTCTCGATTAGTCTACCTAAACTCTCACACACCCAGTTTATGGCCTTTTATGTTTATTTATTTATTTAGTTAGTTATTGACATTTGATTACTGAGAAAGTCTGACTAGGTAGGGGTCCATTTTCATCAAAGCCTGGAAAGAAAAGCTCCAACGTATTGCAAAACACGTTAATAATAATAATTTCACAGTCTTTAAAATAATACAAAAGCAAATACAGTTTAAATAATTATACCAGATTAGATATAATATGAAAATGGGGTGGATGCGGTGGTGCAGCTGTTAGTGTTGCCACCTCACAGCAAGAGGTTCTCCAGTTCGATCCTCAGCTGGGATGTCTTCTGTGCGGAGTCTGCATGTCATCCCTGTGGTTGTGTGGGTTTCATATGGGTGCAGTTTCCTTCCACATCCCAACAACATGCTGTAGGTGGATTGGACACTCTAAATTGGCCCTAGGCATGAGTGCATGTGTGTGCCTTCTGTGGAAGGGTGGGCACTGGGCTGGCAACTCGACACTGTAAAACTCCACTGCCAATCATGAGCAGACAGGTGATCCACTGTGGCAACCCCAAACCAGGAAAAGCTGAAAGAAGATATAATATAATATATATCAAGAATATATATAGGTATATGATAATGATTGAAAACTTAGAGAAATTTTAGCCAGTTTACAGAAAAATTAAAGGTAAGTTAGTATAATGCAAACAGGAATTGCAATGTGAAGTGAGAGAAAAGCAGACTTATGGTTTATTTAGAGAGAAAGCCATGGGAGAGAACTTGACAGAAGTAAGGACGTTTGTGAAAAAGGAGAGTAAGGAGATGCAAAGTATGAATAGTTATTTGTCCACATTACCTTTTATTTTACTCCCTTAGAGTAATATTCTGTCTTTGGTGAAATCAACAGATTTTGTTCACTATGCATTTATTCAGAAGCAAACATTTTTCATGTTTTTCTATTTCTGTAAATAATTTGTTCCATTATGGGATAAGTTCAGTACCATACCTCTCAACTGTCCAGATTTTCTCAGAATATTCAGATCTTTAGCTCATATTTTCAGTCTGTTCCTCAAAAAATGTGGTTTTCTTGTAAATTGCTTAGGATTAAAGTCACTAAATAATGACATACATTTAAGTTTCAGACTTCATATCCTTCAGGAAAAGCATTCTAACATATATTCATAAATTCTGTTACGCTAACAACTTTCTAAGTTTGCAAGAGCAATGTTTAAAATCAGTCTTTATTTTGGACCTTTGTCTCACCATTAGTTTAGGCTTTGTCCAGATTTCTTGCACAAAGAACTTGAGAAGCATATTCTGTATTAAAGCTATTAATAAATCTGTCAAGTATTCTAATTTGTATTGAGTCATTATAACAAACCTGTGTCATAATGCCTGAGCCACAAACTTGTACCATAATACATTTTTTTCACCTTTAGTGACATAGATGGAAACCCAGTGTGACAGCTGTTTCAACATCAGGAACTCTGAGATAGTTAAAAGGAAAAAAAAATACATTACATTACATCCTCCTGCACATCAAGAAAAGAAAACACTGTTATGTTTTACAACAAAAAACATCTCCTGTCTGCAACAAGGTGAAAAATTGGAACTAATATGCTCTCAGGCCTGGAAAAAGATGTGGCCTATCTTGCCCAGACATGACACAAAATAAAATGCTAACAAAACTACAAGTCAGGGCTCAAAGCAACAATATATCAGTTAAGTGGCTTTGCAAAGATTCTGCTAGTAAAAGGGATACTCCAAAAAAAAAAAAAAATGAAAGATAAAAGAATGTTGACACCCCAAAGTCCAGTAGGTCACCGACGAAGTTGACTCACAGCAGTACCACAAGCAGGTTTTGCAAAAAAGCAGCTTTAATGTCCAGGCAAAAACACAAAAGATAAGCATTGAAGATGCCAAACATAGGCATCATCAGTCTTGGTTTACAGGAACACCATTGTATCCACTGTTATATATCCCCAGCACACTCCAATAGGATAGCAAACCCCTCCCCCTTAAAATACAAGCTGCAACAATTTAATTTGAAAACTGTCCTTACATCACATTTCATAAAAATGTAAAATAAACATAAATATTAAACCTCCATTTTATTCACTCTTTTATCAATTTTCATACTAAAAACACATGACATCACACAATATTCTAATCATTAAAACATTTTAAAAATATATTAAATTGTCAAATAACCTAATGTATTATATTATGTTGTTACTATACATAATAAGTATAAAATGTATATATATATATATGTATATACACAATATGGTGGGTACTAATATAAATATAAATAACTTCATCATCTTGTCAAGATGATGAAGTTATTTATATTTATATTAGTACCCACCATATTGTGTATATACATATATATTATATTTATATACATTTTTATACTTATTATGTATAGTAACAACAACATAATATAATACATTAGGTTATTTGACAATTTAATATATTTTTTAAAAAAATGTTTTTTAATGATTAGAATATTATGTGTGATGTCATGTGGTTTTTAGTATTAGAAAATTGATAAAAGAGTGGAATAAAATGGAGGTTTAATATTTATGTTTATTTTTACATTTTTATGAAATGTGATGTAAGGACAGTTTTTCAAAATTAAGAATTGTTGCAGCTTGTATTTTTAAGGGTGGGAGGGGTTTGCTTTATCCTATTGGAGTGTGCTGGGGGATATATAACAGTGGATACAATGGTGTTCCTTTGTAAACCAAGACTCTGATGATGCCTATGTGTTTGGCGAAAGCATTCTTCAATGCTTAGTCTTTTTGTGTTTTTGCCTGGACATTAAAGCTGCTTTTTTGCAAAACCTGCTTGTGGTACTGCTGTGAGTCAACTTCGTCGGTGACCTACTGGACTTTGGGGTGTCAACATTCTTTTATTAGTTTCTGCCCTGGTGGGTGTTTGTGCTGTCTACTTTTTTGTGTGCTGAAAAATGAAAGATAAGCTAGATGACCTGGAATACGAGATATGAAGATAAAATATCAGAAGAACTGTAATAAACGAAGACATAACTGAGGACCAGTTAAAGACCTACCACAAGGAGTGCACTATATATCTACTGGGACTGATGAAATATTTGCACATTTAAATGGATGAGCAAATAAATTTGGGTGAGAAGGGCCAGGGGATTGTGCATGGCATGTAGTATGTAAGATGCACAGTGACATGCCAAAAGGATGTTGCAAAGGCTATTCAGGGGTAGATGCAGACTGGCAGATGGGATCTGCATAAAGAGAGTGGTCAACTGCAGTAATGATTTAATTCGAACAAAAAAATACTTTAACAGCTATGGAAATTACCCAACAATAATGGGCCCCATGACTCTGTAAAATACACAACTACAGCAGTGAAATGCATTACTTTACTTGCATTGATCAAAACAGTTTCACCATGCATGCATAAGATAAATCTCAAAGGAATGTAGTCAGAAGTGTCCCTGTCATGAAGAAGGTGGAGCCAGAATAACAAATACAAACTTCCAGGGGGTAGAGCTAGAATAACTAATACAACTTCCAAGGGATGGAGTTAGAATAACAAATACAAACTTACAGGGGGTGGAACTAGAATAACAAATACAACTTCCAGGGGATGGAGCTAGAATAACAAATACAAGCTTCGATACTCAGAATCCAACCCACAGGACCCCAAAAAAGACACTGCTTGTCCTATATCTATCGGATTTTCCTGGTTAGCGGTCGCCACAGCAAAACTCTGGTCCGCTAATGATTGGCAGTAGATTTTTATGGCGCCGAGTTGCCAGCCTGATGACCAACCTTCAAAGAAGGCAAACCCATTCACGCACGCACCTACCTGCATGTCTTTACCATGGGGAGGATATGCAGACTCCACACAGAAGGCGCTTTAGCCAAGAATCGAATGAGAGAACCTCTTGCTGTGAGGCGACAATGCTAACTGCTGCACCACCACAGCCGTCACACTGCTTCTCCTGAAACATTCAAAAAGTTACACAATGAAATGACACTAAAGGGGAAAACCAGTGGCTAGCTGACAGACATTTCAAAATGAAATGAAAGAAGAGGCAAAGATTGTGTGTGTGTTTGTGTGTGTGTGTGTGTGTGTGTGTGTGTGTGTGTGTGTGTGTGTGTGTGTGTGTGTGAGAGACAGAGAGTGAGAGAGAGGGAGAAAAGTCAAACGTTTATTTTGTTCAGTTGTTCCTTATTGTTGCAATCTCTTTTTAATAAAAAACTTCCAATGATGGTGAAATGACATACAGCAGGTGCAGAGGGTGGGGAATTAGAAATAAAGCAAAGAAGACAAAATGCAAAATGTACACTGCACATACATGTCTTATTTTTGCATTTTTGTATAAATATTTAAATTAGACGCATGACCATGTAAGAAGTGTTCTGATTGGTAATGGCACATTTTGAAATATTTGAAGGTAGTATATAAGGAAAGGAAAGGTGTGTTTGTTCTTGAAGGTCTGAGGAAGCTATCTAGCGAAAGTGCTTACCGTTTTCATGTCACTCAAATAAATGAACTGTGAGTTGTGAATTTTACACAGACTGGACTTGTTGTTACTTGGATAAATCCTTCTGTTTGAAGAATATATGCTGTTTGAAATTTTCAGCCAAGGGCCTGGTTGCCTCGTTGTAATCCTGAGTCTTGGTTTGATAATACACTACATATTCAAATTGCAGCATAACTGACACTAAAGCTTGTTGCATTTTAAAAGGTTAATAAGAGCAAAAATATACCTCTGAGAAATCAACAATGTGTACTCTGTTCTAAATAAATGATTGCATGATCACCCTCCCTATTAATAGTGAAATGTGTGTTAAAATATATGAATTCTATACAAAATAACATAATTAAGTAAACATTCTTATTTATTATACCATTGTTAGCCAATCCCTGTCAATAAGTATATGAATTTAGGAAGCTGGGGGTCACTCATCTATGATCCTTAATTTATCAATTGCTGAAACTAATTAATATGAATAAGAATGTTTTAAAAATGAAACTATTGATTTATAGTATATATATATATATATATATATATATATATACAGAGAGAGAGAGAGAGAGAAATAGAGATGACATGAGAGAGAGGATCATAGAATCATAGGAGGTTGCATCAATTTTCCCAGTTATCATTGCTCAAGGAGTAGAACAGCTTTGGTATTTTCCTGCACATTAGGGCATCTACACACTGCCCCTGTCCATAAGGGACATAGGTGACAAGCCGGGGTGAATTTGCAATTTCCAATCCATTGGTCTGAATTACATTTGAATAGGCTTTGAGAACAGCTCTGCTACACATGAATGAGTAGTCTGTTCCAGAGAAGAGTCAGTCTCCGAGACATACACTTTCATAGCTTTATAGGTCCGTAATGTATAATAGGCTACCAACCACAAGGGACAGTATAAGCCTAACCATGCAACCCAAATATGACCTACAAACTTTATTTATATGGCAGTGCTTTATTGACTGACTCTGTCCATCAGAGACATAGGTGACAGTACAGGGGTGAATTTCTGATAACAAATCCATTGGTCCAAGTTGTGCTTAAATAGAGATTGGGAGGAACTCTGCTTTACATGGATGGGGAGCCTGTTTCATAGAATGAAAATTCACTGAGAAACATATCTGTCTCCCCAACATGTCCTACTGATGTCACAAGCAAAATTTATGTCTTTTAATTAAATGTAGGAAAGCCGGAGCTGGCTCAAGCCTGAGTATAGCCTTAGCTGTAGCTCATGATCCAGCAAGTTTGAGAGCCAACAAAGAGCCAAGCCACAGCCACAATCACAAGTGTGTTTTTTTTTTTTCTTGAGTAACTGCTGACTGTTGATTATGACCGCAAGGGAACTGGATCCATAGGGTGATGTGCCATCAGGTCTTTGCTAAAATTTTTTTTTTAAATAAACAAAGCTGTGACAAAGGAAAGCAAAAATGGACATCAGAAAAATAAAGTGTGTGTTTGTGTGTGTGTGTGTGTGTGTGTGTGTGTGTGTGTGTGTGTGTGTGTGTGTGTGTGTGTGTGTGTGTGTGTCCAGTTGTCTGTGAATCATACCTCTCAACTGTCCAGATTTTCACAGAATGTCTAGACTTTTGCCTCATATTTTGGTGTGTTCCTCATACAATTTGTGGTTTTCCGGCAAATCACTGGGATGATCTGAGGATAGAAGTCACCAGTAATGACATACATTCGAGTTTCAGACTTAAAATCCTTCAGAAAATGTATGTCAACACAAACCCTGTTACTCTAGCAACTTTCTAAGTTTATACGCAATATTTATAATTTGGTTTATTTTCTGTCCCCCCAAGTTGTTAGGCTTTGTACAGACCTCCTGCACTAAGAGGTAGAGAGGTATGCTACGAGTGTCCATGAGTGCATGTATGCCAGTGTTTGCAAGTGCATGTATGTGACTGTACACGAGTGTATGTGTATATGCGGATGTGCGTGAGTGCATTTATGTCAATGTGCATGGGTACGTACATGAAAGTGTATGAGTACATGTATATGACTATAAGATTGCATGTATATATGCGAATGTGCATAAGTGCCTGTTTGCGAGTGTACAAATGTGCACTAGTGTATGCATGTGAGTGTGTGATTGCATGTATTTGACTGTGCACAAGTGCATGTGTATATGTCAGCATGAACGAATGCCTGTATGCAAGTATGTGTAAGTAGGTGTGGGCATGCAGAATGCAGAAGAGTGTACAGGGTTCAGAATCAGAGTCCCATATAAGGGAGGTTGCTCCAGAGAACATTATTTTTATAAACTTTAAGACATGCATACCTCTCACCTGCGCAGATTTTTGCAGAATTTGCAGATTTTTTGCCTCATATTTTTTGGTCTGTTCCCGTCATAAAATTTGTGGTTCTCTTGCAAGTCATTGAGGATTGAAATCCCTAAATAATGACATGCAGTTGAGTTTCAGACTTCATTTCATTTTGCTCTTTCTCTCTCCTACTGTCATTTCACTATCTGTTTTACTGGTGGTATGCTAAGACTGAATTAAAGAACTGTGGTTACTAATTTTAAGTGACTTCAATTAGAGAAAGTGAAATAAACTAAAAACTCAATGGCAGCATATCTAGCATAAGGAACGGTGCAGATTCTCCTTTGTCAAGTTTGGATCACACAACACCTTCCCATCTCAACTCAATTTTCCCCTGCAAAAGTCAACAAATACTGATGCATGTTTTACCTTCTTTTCCAATAAATATATTTTCCGTTCACTGTTCTTAGCACACCTCCGAACTAGTAAGCCTGCTAGATTTCTGTTCTGCTATCTTCCTATTATAACTTCTTGTTGCAGCTATCCTTCCTTTCAGTTTTTTCAATTAGGGTTTCTGAGAATTTTTAGCTACAGCACTTACATACGGCTTACCTGATTGTTTTTCTTGCAGTTTAAGCTTCCCACCAGTCTCCGGTTCATCCTGTTCCATTCGCCCTTGCTGCACTCAGGCTCTCTTTGCTCACCTACCCTGTCCCCAATTCCCACCTGCTCACACTATCTCTACTTTTATTTTAACTGAGTCACATCCCTTCCCTCTAGCAATCTATCACATTCCGCAACCCTCCTACTTTCCCATCTCTAATAATATATTCTGCTCTATAAATCTATATCTACTGCTTCTTTCTCTTAGTGACTCTCTACCTGCAATTACCTGAATCTTAAATATGTATCTCAACTTAGTTTTCTAACTATTATTTCACTATCTTTCACTCCTCTTACATACCCTTATGCATACCCTCATACTTACAATAATTCACTATCCTCTTCCCTAATTTCCTCCTTTTTAAATCCACACACTTTTTTTCACCTTGTTCAGTCTCTCCCTTTCTCTAACACTTTCTATCTCAGCTCATCTGCTTCACTTATTCTTATTCCCTTCACTGACTTCTAATTAATATGTGTAAGTCCTTTTTTTCTCTCCTCTTACCTCTACTTTATTCCCTACTCTTCTTCTTCACTACTCTTCTCTTCATTATACTCTGCTCCAACTTTTAGCTACCCTTAACTAATGCTTCCTTTAACTTACTTATCATAATGGCTATCATTAGCCACATCTCACATCCACAACTTATATCTCTCCATGCAATTAGCTTCACCTTCCTCATATTCATTTACTAACTTCTCTCCAATTCTATTTCCTAAACTACCACTCTTTCCACTCTACAACGCAACCTTTTCTTCCACAAACAAAACACTCCAACATCTTAATCACCCCCGATATCTGCAACACTATTTATTTAGTTTACTTCCCATTCAAAATCCTTCAATTAAACACTAAATCCCACATTTCTCTCAAAATTTACAATGTTTTCTCTAAATTCACTATTATCCATATTAGCATCTTCAGTCATCTAAAACTTAGTGGAGACATGCACCCAACTCCTAGTCTAATCACTCTTGTCGTCTTCCACCAATCCTTCCTAAGGACATCTTTACCCATCCCAAAGCCTCCAACCTTCTGCGACTCAACATGAACCTAAGACATTTAGTCAATAAAGCCCATGCTTTACATGCCACTATATCCCTATATAGTCCTGACATCATTATATTAACTGATTCCTGGATTAAAATAGAGATTCATATTAATGAAATAATCCCACCAAGCTATAATATACACAGATATGACTGAGGGAATAAGCAGGGTAGAGGGGTTGCTGTTATGTTCAAACAAAATTTAAATCTTGAATTTATTAATCAAGTTAATCCCCTGCCACTAATTCTGAAATAATTTGCTCTAATCTCAAAGTTAACTCAAATAAATATATCATAATTGTTGCCATATACATTACTCCAGGCGATAATCATAACACAATTGAAGACATCCTTCTCTGGGCTTTTCTATACTTCCCCCAAGAAACTATAATTATGGGTGACCTCAACACTGATTGGCTATCTTATAACTCTGTTATCCCTACTAATTTCATTAATTTACATGGTTTCTCTCAGGTCATTCAGTCTCCTACTAGAATTGACAAAGTCACAAAGAACAAATCAATTCTCGATTGGATATTTACCAACAAACCCTCCCTTGCCTTCCAATCTGGTTGTCTCCCTGATGGCATTAGTGACCATCTTCCCACCTATCTAATCAGACATCACTTAATTTCACCAGACAATCCTGCTTCCACCTAGTCTGCAGTAAAAAACATTTCAACTCTCAAACCTTCCTAGCACTTCTTAATCACTATGACTGGTCCCCTCTTAAAACTCTTCCTATTGACTCTGCAGTAGACTATTTTAATTACACCTTTCTTGAAGCTCTAAATGCACTAGCTCCATGCAGTACTGCAAGAATAAAATCCCACTATGCACCCTGGTTGTCAAAAGATAGTAAACATTTATTAAAACTAAGGGAAAAAGCCTGGTCTCTTTGGGTTACCACCAAAGATCAAGCTAATCTCTTTACATACAAACAACTATGGAATAAATTTAAATCACAACAACAAAACTACAATAATCCCAAGAAATTATTGTCCTCTATAAAAAAAAAAAACTCATTCAGCCTGGTAATATATCCTCCCCTATCCCCTCTA
Organism: Protopterus annectens; assembly: GCF_019279795.1. Classification (NCBI taxonomy): domain Eukaryota; kingdom Metazoa; phylum Chordata; order Ceratodontiformes; family Protopteridae; genus Protopterus; species Protopterus annectens. Next base: position 1,770,913,596 of record NC_056741.1, on the reverse strand, counting down.
CATCCTCGGCTACTGACAGCATTGCTTCTCAATTAATTTCTTTCTTCACTAACTCCAAACTTTGACTTACCAACTCATTTAACAATTCTCCATCATCCATGCCTACTTTAGTCAACAATTCTAATGACTCCTTTTCTTTTAAACCTGTAAAAACTTCTACTGTAAAAAAAAAAAAACTGAAACCTACTACCCTTGCTGCTGATAATCTACCTACAGGAAGTAACATAGAATTTGAGGAATTTATAGAATACATAAATAATAGTACTAACTTTCTAAAATTTACCTATAATACATCTTATGAAACCCTGCAATATCTAGATTTGGACATTTATAAGTCTGACAATAATAAATTGGAAACTAGAATACATAGAAAGCCAACCTTTTGTAATTCTTTCTTTCACTACAATAGTGCACATCCAGCACACTGTAAAAGGAATATAGTGAAGGGACAATATGTTAGAGGTAGCAGAATGACAAGTTTGGATAGTGACTTTATTAAAGAATGTAATTTTCTTGAAAATATATTCATAGATAGGGGGTGTCTTAGGGAATTTATTAATGTTATTAGAAAGGAGGTAGAAAAGGGTAGAGAAAATAAATTTAAACCTATTAAAGGGGTTGTTAATAATCCTGATTTAATACATAATTATAATGAGTGTAAAGAGATGGAAAATAGAGGTGAATTTCAACAAGCCCTAGTTTTAGAATTTAATGCAACTAATAACAACATAAGAGGGATTTTTCAAAAAGATTGGGAAAAATTTACCTCCCTCACTGACTTGGAGAATTTGCCTAAAATAATACCTAAGGTAGTTTATAAAAATTCAAGAAGTATAAGGAATATATTAGAAAATAATAATAATAATAATTCCAACTCATGCAGGAATGGTGAAAAGAAATTAAGCACCTTCCAGTGTGGAAGGTGTAATCAGTGTGAATTTATTATTAATAAGGGGGATATATTTGTGGAAAGTAGAAATAAGTGGATAAGGAGCAAAGGATATTATAATTGTGACACTAAGGGGTTAGTATACCTTGCCTTATGTGGACAATGTAATGCTTTTTATGTGTGGAAAACGGAGAGAACACTAAAAGAAGAATATATGAACACATTTATGATATATCTAAAGGTAAAGAAACAAATGCATTATTTAAGCATTCGAAAGTATGTGTAGGTTATAAATTCTTCTTTTTGGTTTTGGAACAGATTAAGAATGATATTAGGGGTGGCCCATGGGAAGAAAGAATAGAGTGTAAAGAATTATGGTGGCAAGTACCCCTGGAAGCAGGAAAATTTCCAGGGTTAAATGATTATCTTTCTATTTTGCCACTATTAAAGATAAGGGCTACAAAAATGTAAAGAAGAGAAAAAATACTAGTGCAATATCTTTTTGTGACAATGGATGGTGCTGTTTCCTCACATTTTGTATTGGTAAAGAAAGGAATTATTTTAACATTGCATTTGTAAGCACTTTATTTCTTAAAAGATTAGAATTTATATTATATTTTAATTAATATTTAGGATTTATGTTTTTAAAGTATTTATGGAATAAAATCAATTATGTTTTTTTAAAAATAATTTTAAAGTTAGTATTTATTAGTTGAATCCACAAGAATAGAATGTAATGTAGTGATGAATATTTATGAGCCCATGTAGGGAATGATTTGTGTATTTGAAATGAAATTAAGGGATTTCATTGGTTTAACATTTTAAAAGCAGTATAAATGCAATTAAGACAATTAATTGATTCATCTGATGAAGTCTGAATTGTGTGGACGAAAACGCATGGTTGTATTCAAGGCATTCATGTGGTTGTTACTTTGTGCTTAATAAAGTGTAGATGTTATCCAGTTCATGCCTGCAGTCTCCATTATCACAGCATTTCTTCTGATTTTATTAGTGATTTTCGAGTGTTTTCCACTTGGTTTGTCTACCTACTGAATTCTTACAAATAGCTCCCCTGGCTATTGCATACCAAGTAACTGTCTTGATTAACCATTTTATCTCAGAAAAGTATATACCCAAAAGCAGGAAAATATCTCACGTTCTTCCCTTATTCAAAGGAGGTACTTCTACTGAGTTTTCTACTTTCGACCCATTTCTATCTTACCCCCTTCTCTAAAATTCTAGAAAAGTGTATCCACATACAACTATTAAACTATCTGTTATCCAACAATCACTAATCTAACACACAACATGGGTTCCACCCTCACCGTAGCACCACTACTACCCTTCTAAGCTTTACCAATGGCATTAATCACTACAGAAATAATGGACAATTTGCTTCCACTATCTTCTTAGATTTCTCTAAAGCTATCAACACTGTTCCTCACAAAAAACTCCTTAATGAACTAGCATTTCTAAATCTCAGCTCCTCTGCTCTACCCTGGTCTCATTGCTACCTATCTGGCCATCAGCAAGCTGTCAAATAGCAACAGGAACTCTCTTCACTGTTACCTGTCACCATTGGTGTTTCCACAAGCTTTTATCTTTGGTCCCATACTTTTCAGTATATTTACTAATCAACTTCAGGCTTCAACCCACTTAGCCTCTATAGTCCAATATGCAAATGATTCAGCTCTAATACATACTGCTCCTTCCCTCAAACAACTTCTCTGGTCTACGCAGGAATCCTTCCTATCTATTGAATCTTGGCTATCTAATCTCATCTTATATACTTAATCCGTCTAAAACCAAACTTTTGCTGTTTCTCCCCACTAAATCACATGATCCCTGTCATACTTCCAGATTTGCTCATCCAAGAATACCTTAATACTAGCTGTATCCCACACAAAATTATTAGGTGTTATTATTGATAACCTAAAATTTGATGTTCACCTAGCACAGACCATCAAAAAACTTATATTAGACTAGATTGTCTTTACAGAATTAAGCCTTTTCTTACAAATACCACCACAAGACCATATGTAACCAGAACTCATCTTCTCTCTTTACTCTTATAAGCATCCTTCATCTTTGCAAATCTAAGTAAAACAAGTCTAAAAAAACTGGAGACTTGTTACAATAAAATAGCTAGATTTGCTACCAACTCTTCACACTGAATACATCACTGCTCTACCTTACAGCAACTAAATTGGCTTGAATTACCCCATCAACTAATATACACACAACTCTATTTTGCACATCAGATTATATACCAACCGGATAAAATTCCAGTCCTTCATCTCAAGCTTCAACCCTACAATAATAAGACTCTCAGATCCTCCTCCAAATCTATCCTTCATGTCACTAATCTCTCAGTGGAGCTGGTGACTCTCTCAATTCAAACTATATTGCCAAAAAATGGAATTCTATCCCTCAGAACATTTTAACTGCACCCAACACTTCTCATTAAAAAATGTAAAAAGGTTACCTAGGCAGCAACTGGATCTGTTCATGCTCTAGTCCTGGCTTACAACTTCTTCTGACTCTTTTAATTTCTTCCTGACTTTGCCTAATACCTTAACTTCATTTTTATTTTTTCTCCCTTTGTATACCCTGATTTCTTTATCCCTCCCCCTTTCTCTTCCTTCTATTTCCTTCTGTTTCTTTAGCTTTCTTCCTGTCTATTTTTCTATTACATCTAACCCCTTAACTCTTCTTACTTCTCCTATTAATCCTTCTTCTCTGTCTACTTTTTATTCCCTATAGCTCGTCACCTTTCCTATATATTTTACTTCTCTGTCTACTCTTTTCCCCTCTAGATTGTTCCCCTTTTCTTCTTAATTATTAGTAATGAAGGAACCTCAATCCTCACCACTAGCACCAGTGAGGGACGTGCACATTGGGAGGATGGTCTATACAGTGTCATCAAATACACATGCAAGTACTCTAAGAGCTTAAATATCTCTAAACAAGCCAGCCACAATTAAAAAGTTTATATTTAATAATAAATAATAAAAGCACAAGACAATACTCAATAACTCAATACAGTGACAACAGAGTTCAGAATCACAGGAAATATTTTAAAACAACATTGCAGGACAGTCTAAAATAAATACAGAAAACATCTAAACTAATCTTACTATATTCCTATCTATTTCTAAGAGAGATACTATGATCTAAGTCTTACTTACAGAGCAAGCCAGAAATGCTGAAGATGTTGTCAGATCCAAAGACAAATACAAAATTCCCAGATTCAATCTCTGAGATAGTTCATAGGTTCATAGGTTCATAGGTTCATACTAGGCCATATGCCCTAAGGCATTTATAAGCCTAGCCAGAGTGTTTGGCTTTCGCCACCCATTTTATATGAATTTTGTTATGCCCTTTTTCGAGGTTAGTATACTGTGCCTCTGTCTAACAGTGACACAGAAGTGATACTCGGGGTAAACCTACTATCTCCCATCCACTCATCAAGCTTCCTCTTGAAGAGAGTCAATGAGGGACTCTGCCTAACCTGGACTGGGATTTTATTCCAGAGTGAAGGGAGCCTCTGGGTTATGAATCTGTCCCTCCAGCATGTCCTATTTATTTCAGTGCTGAGGTTCAAGTCTCTTGAGCACGTAGCTCGATGGGATTTGGATTTTCTAAGGTGCAGCATGTCCATTAATTCCGGGTTGGACATGGATTTATACGTCAGGCACAGATCGCCTCTGTGCAGGCGGTATGCCACTGAGTAGAGCTGGAGTTTCTTTAACCGGGCAGCATATGGCATCTGTTTGAGCCTTTTGATCCTCTTGGTGAAGTGCTTTTGGGGTCTTTTCAGTTGCTGCAGGTGTCTGGTAAGGTACATCCCAAAAGGGGCATTGAACTCAATTATGGGCCTGATGAGGGATGAGTAAAGATGCGCGATGACCTCCCCTGATCTAGATGTGAATCCCTTCATGATTAGGTGGGCTATATAAAATGTTTGTCTAACCACTTTGGCCACGTGGTTGTCAAGTGAGAGATTGCTATCAACTTGGGTCCCCAGGTCCCTAATTACTTCTTCCATACTTAATGGATTACCACCTATGTGGTAATTTGTGGGCACTTTGTTTTTGCCAAAGGGGATGACTATACACTTTTTGGTGTTTAGCTTGAGGCCATGGCTCTGGCACCAGTTGTCTGTTTCTATAAAGCCCTTTTATAGGATGCTTGTGTCAGCTGGAGAGTCGATTATGGCACCCAGTTTGCAGTCATCTGCGAACTTGGTCAGCCACAGTCCTTCCGTGTTAGCCTGTACCTCAGAGAAATATATACCGAAGAAGAGAGGTCCCAGGACTGAGCCTTGTGGGATGCCACTTGTAACTGGTTTGGAGTCTGGCATTGCTCCAGCAATTCTAACCATGAAGGTTCTGTCCTTGAGCCAGTTTGCAACCCATCTAGTGACATAGGGGTTTATATTTAAGCTGGTGAGCTTATGTATAATGCCCAAGTGGGGTATCGTATCGAAGGCTTTTGCAAGGTCCAGGTAGGTTGTGTGGACCACCTTCCCCTCGTCAATGGTCTTGGTGATGGTTTCAAAGAAATTAACCAGGTTTAAGAGGCAGGATCTGCCCTTAACAAAGCCAAACTGGGTAGGATCCAGCATCTGTAGGTCCCCATTATCTTTATTTATGAGGTCCATGATGATCCTTTCCAAAGCTTTGCAGACCAAGCTAGTCAGGCTTATGGGGCGATAGTTTCCAGGATCCGTTGAGGCACCACCTTTGTGGAGAGGGACCACTGTTGCTGTACGCCACTCTTTGGGTACATATCCTGTAGTAAGGCTGAGATTGAACAGTAGTTTTATGTTTGGGTTTAGTTCTTCTTGGAGTTCATGTAGGACGCAGCCCGGGACACCATCTGGTCCCATTGATGCTGTGTTTCTTGCTTTGGAGATGGCGGCTCTTACCTGAGCATCTGAGATGTCAGGGGGGCAGCACTCTGCAGGGATAGATATTTGCCCTTTTGGTGGGGAAGGGGGGGAGAAGTTTGTGCTGAACCTGTCAGCTAGGATGTTGGAAATGTCTGTGGGTCCGTTGTATTTTTTGTCATTTTGGACTAATTCTGAGCATATATGGGAATTCCCCCCCAGATTCCTAACATAACTAAAGAAAACCTTGTGATTATCCTTAGTGTCCTGTGCAATTTTTCTCTCAAAGCTGGCCTTAGATGATTTTATGAGTGCCCGTAGTTTTTTTTGCTAATACTGATCATAGATGCCTTCCCTTTTTGGGATTTTGCTCTATCATGTAGTAGCTTCCTCCTTCTATTGTATAGTTTGTTTATGGCTGGGGTCCACCAGACAGGACACCTAACTTTGGAGGATTGGGTCTTGGTTTTATTTGGGATTGCATGATCCATGCATTCCTGAAGGTGTTCATAGAATGCATTTATAAAGGATTCTGCGGTCTGGGCCGTATTTTCCACAGGTCCGGGGGCTTTGAAGGATTCCACCTCAGTTTTGAGGAGTGTGAAATTTACTTTAGAAAAGTTTTTCACTGTGGTTTTCTAGGCAGGGGCTGGGGTCGGGATGTGAATATCTAGTGAGATTTGTTTATGGTCTGATATTACCTGTGAGGGATACACTTCTGGTCTGGAGCATAGAGTCCCCATGTTGGTGATGATCAGGTCCAGTATGTGGGAGTGGCAACAAGTTGTTCCATAGCATTTGAGTTTATAAATTCTAGAAACCTTCGGGCTAGGGTGTTGGAGCTAGAGTAATGCTTCCTGTCTATGTTACGGTAGTTGAAGTCGCCCAATATAATGGTGTTTGGAGAGACCTTCATATTTAACAGTGTTCTCAGGAAGGCCAAGTGGGGTTCCTGGGTTTGGGAGGGTGGTCTGCAGCAGGCTATAAACTGGAAGGCAGTTTTACCCACTGTTAGTTGCACATGGATAGTCTCTGATGCTTCGTGCTGTGCCACCAACCTGGAGGTGTGGGTATCTTTGATGAATATTGATACTCCCCCTCCTTTTGTGGTTCGGTCCAAGTTTTGAGGCTGAAAAACATGGTATGGGGTATAACCTGGTAGTGCTGGGGTGCTCACGGGAGCCTTGAACCAGGTTTTTGTTACTTCACAGATATCGATGTTCTCCATGCTAAGGAGAGTTTCGAGTGCATGCATCTTGAGGTTTAGACTTCTGGCATTGAATAACATTACTCTTAGTTTCTTATCCCTTGTGATACCTATGGAGGTGGGTTTGTCTTTTGAGCCTTGCCTAAAAAAGGCACTATGGGGGTGGCAAGAGCCTTTTCCAATATCCGAAAGCCCAGGGGTGACAGGTGCAAGCCGTCCCTAGCGAAGCATCGTGGCTTGTCGAGCATGTCATCCCAGGCAGACAGGCATTGGATCTCCTTTGAATGACACCAATACTTAAGCCAATTGTTGAAATTGATCATCCTGTCTTCATATTGTGGCATCATTCTTGGTGAGGGTAAGATGCTACTCAAGGTCAGGTTCATACCGGCCTGGGCTACATGCTCAGAGAACTCCTCTATGTCTCTTTTCATGTAGTCCAGGGAGGTACGTCTCAGGTCATTCACACCAGCATGGACAATGACTGTGTCATATTTGTACTTACCTTGGAGTGACCTGAGTGCTTGTGTTATGTGGCGGATCCTAGCGTCCGACAGGCAGCTCACCGTGACCTTCTCCTTGTTCGGCCTGGTGAGCAGGACGTCAGTGTGCCTGATGATAGAGTCACCTATTACAAGTGTATCAGGTGTGTTGTTTAGCCTTAAGGGCTGTGACTGTTCGGCACACTGGCTTTGTGAGCTATGTGTTGCATGTGTTTTGTTTTGGGGTAGCGGTTGCTTGGGTGTCTGCTTTGGAGGTCTCTGCTGCTTAGGCAGATTTTTATTTAGAGCCTCCAAGTATGTTTTTGTGTGTTTATGTGTTAGGTTTGCTGTCGTGGTAGGTCTATGTGAGACTGGAATTGTAATGAGTGTGGTTTCCTTCTCCTCCTGACTGGTTACGCCAGTACTGAGTTGAGAGAGCTTAGCCTCCAGTTTGGCTATATGGTTGCATCTCTCACGTGTTGGAATTTGTTGGGAGGAGGAGAGGGTTGTCTGTGTACATGAGGCAGTTGTAACATTGCCTCAGGATTCCCAGATTCACCAGCTAGACCAGAGAGGAGATTGACAACTGACCTTTGGACATGCTAGAATAGTACTGGGAATTCCTTAAATTACTATCAAATATTTCTGCTGGGTTATCTCAGATTAAATAATTCTTTGTCACCTCTGCTTTCATTTCCCAGGCTAACAGAAACTTTCAAATTTAGCACCTCTGTGTCAAAAATACTTATCTCTCAGAAGTTTGCCTAGAACTGGAAGTTGTAAAACAGATAAGCACTTAAATTTTGAATCCTGTAATTATTTCTGCTTCCAGACAATAGAAATAACTCCTAGCTGTATACCTTCTGTCTCCTAGGTGAGATAAAAACCATCATAAAATTTTTGCTTTTCTTGAGGGTTTGCAAGTCAGTTCTGTATGTTCCAACCTTTACCATCAAAGCATACATTTGCATAGGCATATAGTTTATACAAATTTCTGATCTTTTCCAGCAGGGTACACTGTGGTTACATTCTTGAAGCTCAGTACAGAACATACAGTTCAACACACACTTCTGCACCAGTAGTTTAATATACACATAACATATAGTTTTCTTACATTTGTAAGACAAGCATACAAATCATAATGCTATTCATAAATGACATATAATTATTTACAATATTCCAGCTGGCTGGACTGGCAGCCTTCAGAATTGATATCACATATAGTAGACTTAACTTGTTTTTCTACTTCATACATACAGTTGTTCTATCATTTACATGTTGAACTAATCTATACAGCTTTTACATCTTTTCTCTGACTCTTCTCTTTATACCTCCAGTCTCTGACTACTATATATCACAAAAACAATTTTTTTCTCTATAATTTCTGTCTATTGTACTCTGTTATTATAGTCTTTTTTGCACTGGGTAACACCAGAAAACCTTCTAATTTTTTTTACCTATTAACTTTCTGTCTTTGATAAATTCCCTAAAAATTGTATTTTCTGTAAGTACTGTTCTTTGTAAATGCTCTTTGTAACAATTATTGTATTTTTATGGAGGTTTTCTCCCTGGGCCTCCTCTGAAAATGGGCTGTCACCTAGTCAGACTATCCTGGTAAACAAAAATAAATACATTTTTATTTTATTTATTCGGGAAAGTCCGACTTGAAACAAAGCCAATTTTTGGCAGAGGCCCAGGGAGAAATGTTTCAGATGCATATCTTTGTAACATGGGAGGAAACCTACATGAATGCAGGGAGGACATGCAGACTCCACACAGAAGGCACCGCAGCTGAGAATCAAAACAGAGAACCTCTTGCTACGAGGCGACAATGCTACCGCTGCACCACTGTGCCTTTGCAAAATGCATGCTAATACAAATCCTGTTATTCTGGCAACTTTTTTTAAGTTTATAACAGCAGTATTTAAAACTTTTCCCTAACATTGGCTCTTTGTCTCACCATTATTTTAGGCTTTAGCCAGATTTCTTACACTAAGAGTTGGAGAGGTATTCACAGCTATTCAGGGAAAATAATTATATATTTTACTGCAATATTCCTTTTTTTAGTTAAAAGAAAGCTGGCAATGTAAAATTCAATAAAGATTACTCAACAAATGCATTTGTTTATTTATTTATTTTATTTGTCTTTGTTTACTGGGAAAGTCTGACTGGGTAATACCCATTTTCAGTGGAGGCCCAGAGAGAAAAGCTCCATTTGCTTACACTGCATTATACTAAGTTCCAGTTAAATACAGAATAATTGCATTTCTGTTTACATTTAAACACCAACAGTAGTTACATGTATACATTTTAAAAAATTACAGAGGTCGAAGTTACTAAACAGAAAGCCCATTTACAACTCAGTGGACTATAGAGGCAGAAGTTATGTATAAAAATTATTTTGTCATTTCAGTAAGAGGTTGAGTGTATTATGTTTAAAGAGTGTATTTAGAGAGTATCATATGGTGAATACAAAGAACTTTTTTTTCCAAAAACATTTTTATTAAATTCTGTTAATAAACATGGACATAAAGCATTAAAAATAAACAATATAAAACATAATAACTATTTACACTATCCCCGGGATTCATGAACCTTGCGCCAGGCGCCAGCATAGCGTCGGCGTTATAACGCCAAACATGGCTGCTTAGCGATTCAGGTATGAATGAATTCCACGTGCACTACCGGCGTGCGCCGGACCGTCCCCGCCCCCGGCGTAGGTATGCAAAACACACTGTGTGCGGTATTGCACCATGCAAATGAGGGCAAATAGCGATCCACGAAGCGGCGCAGGCGTAAGGTAACGCGGCAATGTAAACCAAAAAAAACGGTTTACATTTACCCAAACATACCGGAGGAGTAACGGAAGGCTGTCAAAGTCAGGTATCATATAGGTGCAATATGCCAATGTGGAAAGGCACCGAGAATGTCCAAAGAAAATATGCACAAAATGTAAAAAATGACATAAATGGCACGTACGTAGAAAGAACAGCAGACCCCCGGGATGTGTGCACAGAAGTTGTAAAGCAATGAAATAATATGATAATGTCCGAAAAGAGCATTAGAACACAAATCAGCTGCACAGCCACCACACACCATAGTATGCATGTAAAGCTGCAACCCCAGCGCAATGGTTGTCAAGGAGTGGAGGCGGTGTCCGGCGCCGTAACCAGGTATTAGTAGTCAATTTTCATGCAAATGAGGCAGATAATAGTGAATCGCAAAAACGGCGCCAGCGTAAGGATGGAGCAAACGGCGTAGCGGTACGACACCGAGGAGTGGCCTACACGAGATACATGTCAACCACACAGGGGTGTGCCACTGTAGGAGGAAGGATATTGGAGGACAGCAAATCTGGGCTGTACAATGCACATCACAGCATCATGACTGGCGTGTTAGGAAATAGATGCGCTGACAGTACAGAATGCGCGTACAAATGCATGTGCACGAGGATGACTACGTTCCCGAAACCAGTCATGTGACGGCCTCACCGGCAACAACCAGGGATATAGGAAGGTAATGCGGAGAATACGAGGAAATGCGGAAGCAGTGTAAATGTATCCGTAACGAGCAATTAACACCAATCAATGCAGGAAGGGCAAACGCCGGCAGCTGATAAGTCTGCATGCAGACTCCTGCAGAACGGGAAAGGGAGGCATATGAGAGCAAAGATAATAGGGATGTAGTAGAAATGCAAAGAGCAAAGAACCGAAATAGCACAGCCAAGTACAGAGGTAGCATAACTGCGGCTGCAGATAAAATGCATCATATGCCATGTGCCTGCAGGATGCAGTAATGTAAGATGCCAGGCGAAGGCAATGCAGGCAACTGTAATGTAACACTACAGGCAGTACCGTTGCAGCTGCAAGCGTAAAACCACGGAAATAATCCATGGATAGGGCCGCACAGACACACCCAATGACATCACCGGGTATACAGCACAACAGTAATAAATGTGAATGCGCACAACACACAGCGCGATTTCCCAAACGCCGCACCGTAGGGTGTAAACAGACAGGGAACTTTTAACATGTATATGCTGGGTGCCGCCGTGGCCGTGATGCATAGGTATGTGGCAGAGACAGACGGAGTTGCGGAGGGTGGTGCCGACAACTACCGTAGGCCTCACAGGAGAAGGAGAGTGTTCAGACCAAGGGTGACCTACCAGGGCTGCGAGACCTGGAGATAGTAGAGCTACAGGGTGGACAGGGACACGTTACAGTAAATAGTGGAGCTGTGCGGCCGCCTGAGAACAAGAGACAACAGAGGGGAGCCCATCCCAGTGGACACAAAGGTATGTGTGAGCTTGCGAATACTGGCTACAGGTACCTTTCAAAGGCCCACCGGGGACATAATGGGCATCTCACAGGCATCAGCATCCAGGGTACTACACCAGTTCCTGGATGCCATGTTACCACATGCCCATGAGCACATAAAGTTCCCCACATCTCAGGAGGAGTTGGCTAGCAATATGCGCCGCTTCCACCGTGTGGCACAATACCGGAGGTCCTGGGTGCGATAGACTGTTCGCACATAGAAATCAAGTCACCACCTGGGGAGCAGGGTAGACGCTACATAAACCGCAAGGGATACCCCTCCATCAATTGCCAGGTCGTGTGCAATGCGCAGGGCATTATCATGGATGTGTGTGCTGGCAGCCCTGGAAGCTACCACGACTCCCATATCTGGCATGCCTCACAGCTGTATCAGGTATTCGCCAGTGGGGACATCACACAAGGTCACCTTGTGGGGATGCTGGCTACGCACTGGAGCCGTGGTTGATGACACCCATCAGAAATGCACACACACACATGCAAGAACGCCATAATGAGGCACACGCACAAACGAGAATAATCATAGAGCGTGTGTTCGGGATCTTGAAATCACGGTTCCGGTGCTTGGATACATCCGGTGGAGCCTTGCAGTACTCTCCAGGCACAAGTGCCCACATATTCATAGTATGTTGTATGCTACACAATATGATTCTGCGGAAACAGCTGCTGCAGGGACATAATGCTGGAGGGCCACCAAGCCCGCCACAACTGCCAGGGCAAGCACAGGCACAGGCGTGCGGCGCCACGGACACACTGAGCCAGCCCCAGTAGGTAGACAGAGGCGTACCCAATATGCCTACGCCCTGGCAAAGAGGGAACACATAGCACATACTTTGACAGTGTAGGCCCCATGGACTGACACCTCCTGACCTGCACACACAGTAAAATGGACGCCACACAAACATGTCCGCCCGTAATGTGTACCGTATGCGGACGTATGTGTGACTCAACAAAGGCACCGCCAAACACTGCACACCCAATAGCCAGCAGAGCATGGAACGCCAACACCTCAACGCGCCGGTTCAACAGCACACGGCGTAGCCATATGCTGCCACTATCGCCGCAAGTCGACCACACATGTACGCATGTGCATACACAGATACGGAAATACATATCAGTACACATGTAGAAATATATGTACGCATACACAGATAGAAAGGACAACAGGGTAATATGGAACCCAGGGATGCAAGTTCACAGATAAGTAAGACGCGAAATCACCACATATTAAACATAGTGACCGACAACCCGATCATCCTGGAGGGTGGGCAGGGCAGGTAACGCCAGCCATGGAAATGTTAACCTGCATCAATACATATCCGCGTGTCGGGATGGTCACCGGTCCACGGTACAGTAACGGGATATGTGTAGGGTCACCACCTGTCCCACGTTGTGAGGGACAGTCCACCTTTGGGCAGTTGTGTCCTGCAAAAACATTGACAAAATGGCAAATGTCCTGAGATTGTAGGACAAAACCATTTCCCATAATTACTTTATTAGTTGCAGAAAACAGTTATTTTGTAGAAGAAACATCTAAATATGATAATAAACAGAATAAGCAACTGTAATGCTACAGCTTTGTATTCCGTCAAAAAAGTGAATCGCTGTCCTTTGTACTGGTCGTGGGTATGTGTTGGCATGCAAAATCTGACGTACCTACTAAAAATGTCCCACTTTGGCCATTTGAAAAGGTGGCAACCCTACATATGTGCGTGTCATATCCATAGGACATGAGTGCGGAGATACACGCCGCCACCGGCGATGCGGCCAATGTAGGTATTGTGTTCAACCGTCGGTGCGAAAGCGGAAAGCATACCAGTGAAGTGTACGACATTATGAGGAACCTCATCTGGGGTGTAAAACAGTTCATGTTCCTCGCAGTTCCTCCAAGTTCCACATTGAAAATGTCTCTCAAACATCCATTGTTAGGAATGTATATAAATGACATCCTGGTAAATAGAATGTACTCATAGTAAGTCAGTAAAGGTTCTTCACTGTAAGTAAATCAGCATATCATAATCAACCTATGACCTACTTAGCTGAAGTTGTCACTATGCCATTACTATGTGTTCCACATTATGCCCATGTGTTTCACATTACTACTGTGTGTGTTCCCCACTCTGGAAATAGAAGGTTGACAGCCATGGCGGCAATATGTGTATGTGTGAGGTGAGGTTGTCGTGTGTTCCGCTGTGTGTGTAATGTGTGTGCCAGTGTAAACTGTGTATGAAGGTGACATGTCACAGGCGGAGTGTAATAACAGGCGTAGGCATACAGTACAGGAACCATAGGCGTATGTACAGCAGTACCCACAAAGTAGTACTGACATCTCCTCAGTGGCTATGCACGTGGCGACGTAAAATGATGCAAAGCGCAAATGTCCCAAAGTGTACCACAGGGCCATAGCAAACAGGAGATGCAAAGGACGCATGTACAAACCACGACCGATGGTATGGCGGCCATAACGTACACTCCACACGGTCCGTCGGCAACGTTACACAGCATCAGGCATGTACGGCGAAAATACCAATGACCCATCCGGCACCGATCGTGAACACTACGGTCCGGTAAATACCGGTGTGTTCCACGACCGTGGTGTAAGCAAGCGGCACACGAATAGGAGGCTACCGGTAGCATACAGTCCGACCCAAGTATAGGACCACAATCACCGTAACTATCAGCGACAAAATGCCAATGGATGGTAGGCACGGACGAACATCCGCAGATATATAACCGATGTGAAGGAGGAATACGTGCAGGAAGCACACATGCAGGCGATACCGACAGCAGATGACATCAACAAAACAAACATTCCCGGAACAACAGACAGGTAACCCGCAGCTCCCCAAGCACGGATGGAGCACACACACAAGCATATCTGGTATGTATAAATGCAAGACTCACACCCCGTACCCGTCACCCACATCCGCAGATATACCCCATTGCACATATCAAAGGGATAACAGCTAAAACCGTAGCAAACACATACAGGCAGTGAATGACAGCGGCATACCCACAACAAGCTCCTGGGAAACACTAGCAGCGGCTCATGCATCCATGCATTCGCTATGTACAGGAAAATAACAGCCATGTAACACATTTGAATGCACAACGCCATCGACAGACGCCGCCAGGACACGGGGACCCACATGTCGAACACAATACCATACCCAACACACACAATCCACGGCTAACACCACAGCGAAATGTACCCGACACCACACATAGCGGATGCAGTCACACAAACATGATACAATACATACCATCCTCACGAAGGTATTGCAAATAACCAACGGCCACACGAGGAAAGAACCATGGCCTAGTGCCGACGCGTAACGAACGAAAGGAAGGGGATCACCGCTGATATGCAGAAGTACACACCGAGGAACAGCTATTGGCCTGATTAACCCACATGCATCAGGGCGGCGAATATAAGGAAGACTCCCTGGATATTCAAACCGTATGTTCATACCGAACTCATACAAACTAGAGAAAGAGAAACAAGGGAATAGAGACGAACTCGGAACAAAAGGCCGGAAAGGTATGTCGAACCCACGACATGTACTGGTGTGTAACGCGATACGTATGACGAATCTGTACAGTATGTGAACAGTGTGTGTAGGTAAAGATACCTGTCCATCAGGCAGAGAGGCGAAGGTTGGATATGTAATGCTAAAGCCGCAGCATACCAACAACTGTGGACAACGTGTGCACAGCAGTGGGACAACATGTAAACACCCGGGATAACCCCAGGGCCGGCTTGCCACCCTTTCAAAAGGCCAAAGTGGGAAATCGTCGGGACACACTTCAGATGTTACAGGTGGACACATACCCATGGTCAGTACAAAGGTTAGAACTCTGCTCTTTTGCATAAAGAAAAGTGTAGTCTTGTAGCAGTTCAGTTGCTTATTGTGTGTCTTGTAACAGTTAGGAATGTACATACATAAATAAGTATGTTATGCAACTCTTACATAAGAATGGTATATAGTGATGTCCCACAATCTCAGGACATTTGCCATTTGTGATAAATTTTGTCAGGACACAACTACACAAGGAGGGACTGTCCCTTGCAAAGTGGCACAGGTGGTAACCCTACCCCAGGTCTGCCATAGGGGTTGCAAACACAGAACAATGCCACCACCCACACCGATGCTGGCAGTGGATATCCAACACTGAAGTGCCACAGCAGGGGATAGGACATTTATGTATAGTGTCACAGCACACATGTGCATGGGCATATACCGTCGATGTCATACGGAATGTGCGCACGACGTGCACCTATCCCACGCAGTAGGGGCGACTATGTCAATTATGTGTAATGCAAAGCTGGCATGATGGATATGTTCACAAATCATAGACAGTATCACAGGCATAGCATGCATGATGGAGCGATGGGCTAATGTTATATACATACACAAGATATGTATGGCCTGCACATATGGGACAATGTAGTAGCAGAATAGGTACCCGAAATGGAGGTAACAGCAGGTGACCATGTCCAAACGTTCCATAGCAGGTGCAATGTGTGCCACAATGATGTCCAGCAGGGCCGTGTGTAAACACATGTGCAATGTACACAGTACTGACACCCCCCCCCATGGTAGTGTCCACTGAACGGCAGAACTGGATGTCAACTGTCATGTCTATACAGTACGTCCGCTGTGGTGGTACCATGGGTCTGTGTCACCCTACCAGCAAGGCAGCTATCACATGACTAGTGACACAGTGTGCCCCTGTGGGATGTGCACAGGACCTATGTCCCACAGCATGGTGTGTGTCCAGTCTGTGGATGTCACACAGACGCCCGGGCTGAGCAATGTGGCATGTGTGCACACATGCAGGACTGCTCCTCCCCTGCCCACAGCAAACGCCATGTAGGAGTACTACATCCATGAGTACTGTGGAGAACATGGTCCATGGCAGAGTACATTACATCCTGTGTTAGTGGCATGCAGGTGAGCACAGATGTGTTACATGACTGTCATTTGCATATGTAAACTGTCTGAGCTGGGTAGAGAGCACAGCATGACTATACTGAGACATGTAACGTTGTATCCATTGTGTAAGGTACACCACACATGTGTTATTGTAACACGGCCTGCGTGTACATGTGTGTATGGCACAGGTACAAGGGCACCCAAGGTATCAGCTAGACATACGGTCCAGAAATGTGTAGTCCTGCACATGTGTACCCACGCTATGGTGTAATATGGCAACCACAGCACCATGTGGGCCATGTGTGTACACCAACCATGTACAACGTGATATGCCTGTATAGGGACAGTATCCATGTGATACACACCGCATGACTGTCAGTATGCAAAGGTGATGTGTATGCACTATGTGTGATGTAACTGATGCAATGATATCTACATGATATATCTGCCACACTGACACCTGTATGGGTGTCAGCAACATGAGTAGGATGAGCTAGAATGCTGCCAGGTATGTAGAAGTGGTATATGTAGGCATGTACAGTACTGTGTGACAGCAGGTAGTGTACATGCAAATACTGAGCATGAGGGGCCACATGTCTGAGGAACGTGCAATGCCACACGTCCTGAAATGTCGTAGTCAGCATGATATGCCTGCACCACTGTGTGAACTGTACAGAAGGCACATGGCGTAACATGCCGATACATAGGTGCGATGTGATGCTGGATGTGTACACTGTCAATAGCATAAAGTGGAATGGTGCTGAAGGGCAAAGAGCGGATCATGTCTGATGTGATACCCTCTGTACCACCCCAACCACCCATGCAATAATATGACAGGTGGCCAGCATGGGATGTGGTGTGCTGTGGCACAGAAGCCCAACAAGGGTGCCAGGAAAGGCATGCAGGTAGTCAATGAGTGTGTGAAGCATGTATGTCAAGATGTGGCCCAGTGCCATACTGAATGGCCCAGTCATGGGTGTAGAGATGCAGCCCCATACGTGCAATGCAGTACCATCCATGTGTAGTGTGATAGATGTGGTAGTGTGGTGGTCAGGGTGCACAACGACATGAATGGGCTAGCAGTCACTGACGTGTGCTGCTGCAGAGACATGTAACAGCCAGGTTGGCGGGATACAACAACTACGGCGGTTGGAGGTGACATTGGGACTGTGTTCCCAGACATAACATGTGCATGCCAGTACTATGTATGTGTCCACAGGGTTAATACAATGTCCAGCCAAGGATTGGAACCCTGTAGTGAGTGAGAGTGTGTATTGTTGGTAGGTACCCCATTGGCAGGCAGGATGCCAGCAACATCTGTGTCGTCAATGCCTGCATGACCGTGGTATGCTGCATTGAATGTGGATGTAGTCAAACAGCAGAGACATACCACCACACTGCGTGAGGGCCCACACTGCAATGTCTGGCAGTCATGTGTAGGTAGCTAGCTGTGGAGTATGTCATGCACCAGCAGGACACACCATGACTGTCAAGTGACACACAACACACAGGTGAACAAAACTACCGTGCAACAGCCTGCACATGTGCCCATACAGCACGTGTGCATGGAACAGGAATACCACTGTGGCGTCTGTGAAAATGCCAGCACCACCATGTCTCAGTGTGGAATAGCATGGTCCCTACCAGTGTGTAAATGTAGCAGAAGTGCACTGTGATCACTGTTGGCATAGGCACATAGACTGTCCATCGGACGGGTGCCATGCCCTCAACTACCTCTGTCAGTGGATGTCAGTAATACCGGCTGTAGTGTGTATGTACCATGCATGCTGCTATGGTTGTGTGCTTAGGGTGTGGCTAGCAGGGATGGTAAGCATGGATGTTCAGCAAACAGAGGGGGGAGGTGTGTAGGCCTAGCATACAGACACATGGAGGTTTGGTGCATGCTGAGGGTAGTGTAGGTATGGTATGTGTCATGTAATGTGTCACCCAGCTATGTGTACTGCATGGCCAAGCATGTGTGGGTACGTGGGAGTCCATACTAGGGAAGGTCGTGTTGCTGGCAATACATAGCAGTAGCAACTGTCCCAGGTGCAATGTACAGCATGCCAACCCGACTGGCATGTAACCTGTGGTGTACAGTGTCTGCACTGTCGCGTGTCACAATGTGTGTAGTGGCCACAAACATGGGTATCTGAACATGGACTACCTATGATGCAATGTGTCATGGGAAAATACAGTATGTGTGTAAATCACGGTGTGGTGTGGGAACCACCCACCTGTGTGTGTTGCAGTCCAGGTATGTGACTGGGAGGTATGATCTGTGTACAATCTGGACTGGCAGGTGTGCCGTGTAGGGCATGGAGGCAGGTCCCAGGCACCGTAGATAAATGACATGTGTGCTGTACTGTGTGTGCAGTGCTAGTGTACAGCACAGTGGAGGGTGTAAGCATTGTCACACATCACTGCATGCTGTGCCTACCTGTGACAGCCCTGCCAGAGACAGACATGTGACACCGCTGCACAGGCAGCATAGCATGAGAAGATGTACATGTGGGCTGCACACCTTAGCCAGATGTCCACACGTCATGTGTGCCATGGTAGTGTGGTTCAACACGACTATCAGACTGGACAAACAGCACATGCCTGCATAACAACAGTATGACCATAGTCAACAGTCCCAGTGACAGAGTAGGCCAATGTAGACTATCCCTGCATGCAGACCAGTGGCTACTGGACACCTGGCTAGACACACACCTGGACGGTTAATTCACCATTGAGCCATCACATGTCCACGTCCATGTGGGCCGTACAATGTCATCACAGGGTGGTCACAATAGCAGGTGGCAAGGCAGACACGGTGTACCAGGTGATGTGTCATGTGTGCATATGTTGAGTAGCACAGCCGTTCACATGTCTGCAACATACTGGTGCACGATGTATACTGTTACATGATGAATGGAACTGCACTGTCACCCACTACAGGGCCAGCTGGCACAGGTGTGGTGTGACTGGTGTAACCCATGTTTGCACAGGATACACACTGCTGTTGTAGGCAGCCATGCTGGTGGCCACCAGTGATATATGCAGTAGTTATACAAACATACCGTACACAGTGTGCAGGCAGGAATGTCAATTGTCGTGGACGATGTGCTGCTATGTGAATGTGGGTGTTTGTTGTGAATGTCACACATCCAGAAGACACCATCTGGTGCAGTCATGGTTGTCAACACCGGTACACACATCCACAGCAGTCAGAACCCAGTCCGACAATGTGTGTCAGTCACCCTTGTACCGTGTGACATATGTGCACATGGCGGAACACCTCCCACTGTCATCTAAGCTGGCTACATGATGGCTGGAATGTGCTGTAGAAATGTACAATGCTGGTAGCCCAATGAAGTACCTGGAATCAGACACAGTACACTATGTCAGCCATGTAAACCATGCACAACAATGACTGCCCAACAGACACAAACAATGCATTGACACATGGAACATGTGCTCATGACAACCCCACTGAGGTATGTTGCACATATAGATGTACAATTGTCATCTATGGCCATAGCATGGATGCAGACACACATACTCCACAGGTAGTACCATGTGATGTAGGTAGGGGCATTGCTTGTGTATATGTCACAGTAGATGTACACAGACATGTCCTGCATAGCCGTCATGTAGGGGTAGCTGTGGTATGTCACTACTGGACATGCCCATACAGATTACCATGTCCCGCAGGAGATGTGTTAGGTGTGTACCACATGTGACATGCTGACAACAATCTGCGATGTGTATGGCTGCCGGTGTACCTGTGTGACAATGTCTGTGATGGGTGCAAAGGCACATAGTATCGTATTGTATGCACACAAGCCCCACATAGCTGCATAGCCTGAACATACAGTACAAGGAGTGTGTGGGATGATAGCAACCCACAGGTGGAGATGGGTATGGACGGCCCACAACCACATGTGTGTGTACGGTGTTCACGTCCACGACACATGAGCATCTGAGAGGCTAGCGTCACAGTTGTACAGGGTCGCATGTACATATGTTCAGCAACATCCCTGTATGTCCCACCACTGGCCTGTGGACCGATGGACAACAACCAAATGTGCAGGTATGAGATGTGCACAGCACATCACAGATGCCTACCGTAGAACAGGCCTACCATGTAGACATGTGCACAGTAGGTCTGCGCCACCTGCAGTCAAACACGTTAGGTGCAAAACCACACCAATAGTCCGGCCAATGACACAGATGGGCGTGCATGCCTCTGTGTATGTATGTCTGTGAATGGCTCCGGCATAGCAATATAGCCATGTCACCATTGTGAACAACAATATGAATGGGTTGTATGTGTGAGGGGTGCATCATATGTGTATGGTCAGATCGACGATACCATCAGTGGGCCTGCTATGTGAACATCCATGTCCCCATACATGGATACCTCTGCTGAGGCCAACACCACATTCACACAGGGAGGGATGGCGGTGTGTAGTGCAGCAGCAGACATGTGGGTGGCAGCGGGCAATGTATGTACACATATGTGTTACCCACATCAGTTCAGGCAGATATCCATGTGCATGGGATAGCGGTGTGTGTACACATACAGCACTGTGTCGATCAACATCCCAGCACATAGCACCTGCCAGGGCTACAGTGTATGCATGGATGTGTGATACCTGCATGCACCACACACACCCTCAACAAGCAGCGTACAGCATACCTCGCTGGAGGACAGTGTCCACACCATGGTGATAAACATGTTGAATGTCCATATTCACACAGCTATGACAAAAGCAATGGACAGCCACCCTGCCAATACCGTCAGCCCTGGGTGGGTCACACCCATTGCCATGTATGTGGCATACCCTGCCATATCATGCAGAGATGACCAGCAAGGCTGCATGAGCTATCACAGTCCCACATGGTGCAATGGACAAAAGGCACTCTCACTATCAACCATACACAGTAGTAATGTGGTGGCGATGCACCCTGTCATGTTACAGGTGCTGTGTGATGCTCTGCACAATGTGTGCGTGTACATGCTATGCATGGCCTTTCCTGCTAATGTGTCATGGTTACACATTGCTCCATGTCTATCACATACGTAACACAGGTGAGCTGGGGCAAGTTGTCCAGCACCGGTACAGTGCTGTGTGGAAGTACATGGCACAACACATGCATGTGCAGGTGTCCATGTGTATGTGTACAGTGCCGCTGCTGGCGTTCACAATGGACACAGGCGTGATGTGTACTGACATATACACAGCGTACAGGTGAACAGTAGCACAGGCGTCACATGGGGACATATGCCAACTGATATGGACATAGGTGCAGCCAGGTACACATGTCCATGGCAGGCTAACATCTACATGGTGCGTGCACAGTGTGATGGGGTGGCACACAGATATGATGTGACACCCAGTGCTCAATGGTGTGAAGCCACAACATCGGCTGTGTCACCGCCACGATGCCCTTCACAGATCACTGTGCAGATGTCGTACATGTCATAGCAATGTATTTCCAACAGTATGCCAGCACAGCAGTGTGAATGTGACCTGCCACCATCATTATGTCTTCCAGATAATGCCACGTTCGGCTTCCACCATTTAGCCGACAGGAGGAGGAGGTCATCATACCATACCTCCAGAGTAACTACAACGCCCTGTTTAGCCATGTGCCACAGCAGGCACAAGAACGGCAGGAGATGTGGGAGGAGTTGTGCAGGAGGGTGAACAGCGTGGGCGGAACCAACCGCAGCTACCAACAAATCCGCGGGCACTGCACAGACCTGATCCGGCATGCAAGACAGCGTGCGCCTGCAATCGCCAGGCAACAACGTGGGACAGGTGGTGGGCCACCAACACAGCCCCCACTCACAGCTACGGAGGAGCTCCTGGCCAGTCTGGGGACACCCCCGGAACAACTCGCAGAACCACTTGCGTGCATCGTGGCGGTGGGTGTCTCCCGAGCTATGAGCCTGGAGCTGCATGGTAAGTCAGTGTTCCATGTTTGTATGATAGCCGTAGTGGGTGTGGGTGTCATAGTACAACACATGATATAGCAATACATGCCAGGTATATGGCCACACAAGATGCAAACCATTGTATGCTATGTTGTGTTAGCAGACATGTGCATAGCACATGCAACCACACATGCAAGATGTGACATGCACAGTGCTGAGCGTGGAGATAGTAATGGCTAATGTGAATACCTTTGAGTAATGCCTTTACAGGTACGTCTGTCGTGTCGCAGGTACAAGTGTCTGTTGCAGGTATGTCTGTTGCCAGTCAAGCGCATGTTCCGCTGTATTGCTATTCCCCATCTGTCTAGGCATGACATGTTCACTCGTGTGTGCCCCGTCCGGTATACAGCTCGCACCAGCGACATACACACCACCCATGTACAGTAGATACACCCGTTACCGTAGAGTGGTATGACACCACACAACCAATTGGTGTGTTATGTGCATTCAGCTATGCATACAATGGTGTAGGTGTTACACAATGGCTGCATGTGTAGTATGCATTGGTATGCCAGTGCAGTATGGACACAGTACCACAGAGTGAGCTGTGATCTGGCCAGAGCACAGGTGTTACCAATGTGACCCATGCCCTGCATCGGTGCACCGCGTTGTGACATGGCATGCCATGTCCCATGCGATGGATGTCTGGCTGCAGCATTGTCACACCATGATATGACCTATGCACAACATAGCAGACATACACACTGTCAGCATATCCGTGAGAATGTGACCACGTCACACTAGTATGGGTGTATGTCACATGGGCCACCACAGGGCCGTGTGCACAATGTCTACCACACACAATTGTCAATGGAGTCAGACAGACAAGGCCATGGTTGATACCTACAGGCATGTTGCCACACAGCACATCCACAGTGGGTACTCACCATTGCACCCTGTACACACATAGTGGGTTCATCAATGTAGTGGACCCCTGGACATCTGATGTAGTACACCAGTGACATGAAATTCCTCTCCACAGCTACTACAGGTGCCTCCAATGTCCACCATATATGTGCTGCTGAGCAGCTGAACTGACTTACAGACATGGCAATGTAATGCGTCCAGGTCACGCATCGCACAGACACATAGCTGTGTCCTGCTACTGTGCAGTGGCACAGAGCCCGCACCACACCGTACAGCTATTCGCACAGCTCACAACCACCGTACCTGCACAGACATCACTGTTACACATACATTGTATCTGTACACTGTACACATAACACTGCACCATGACAGCCATCGTAATGTGGTGCATGCGGTGGGACACCATCTTCACATGTCCACATGATACGCTTTATGTTTGCGGTGTACATTACATAGTGTTGGCAGCCATGTGTACTCTCAACTTGCCCAGCACGGTGTATCACGCTGATGCATGCGAACTACCATGAATGTGTGTACTGCATGCCTGCTAAATGACACCTGCCTGTTGTACTGTCCCCACCAGGGCAGTGTACATACTGCCACTATGAATGTCTGGTCTGCATTCACTGGTCTGTGTTGTGTGAATGCTGCATGCCACCTGCATTATCACATGCATGCTGTGTGTGTGTGTGTGTGTGTGTGTGTGTGTGTGTGTGTGTGTGTGTGTGTGTGTGTGTGTGTGTGTGTGTGTGTGTGTGTGTGTGTGTGTGTGTGTGTCTGTGTGTGTCTGTATTGTAACCGATGGTATGTCTTTGTATTGACAGGTGCTGTAGGTGCGTTCCCCTCCTGCGGTCAATCTGATGCTAGTGTCCCCACAGATACTAGTGGTGATGAGCATGTGCATGAGGCACAGGCAGGGTCGTCACAGGCAGAGTCTGTGCCACTGGAGAACATCACACATACGTCCCTTTCATCCCTGCACACGGTTCAGATGCCGACACATACCCCAACACCGTTGCCCATAGATGGCGGTCAGTCAGCGTCTGTTGTCCCGAGCAGGAATGTGTGGTGGCTGCAGAAGGTGTGGGTACACCGCGATGTTGCCAGTGTAAGGACTGGTGCAGTGCCACGCAGGCATGTGGCAGGTGCTGCCCGTGGGGGAGCACCGCTAGACATACACCTGCCGTTGCAGGGTGCAGCAGCTGGGTATAACCAGGCGCATGTTCCAGACTGTAATGGCGGTGCAGGCGCGTGCCGAGCGGCAGAACCAGGGCGGGCAGAGGCTGCAGAGGTCCGCAATCCGCACCCTAAATGACAGCATCCAGGCATTGGCAAATGCACAACAGCATCTTGCCGATATTCTGGATAGGAGATTAGGCGATATGGCTGGTCTCATCGACCGAGGCTTGGCCATCCTTGGCGTCGCGTCCGTGCAGGAACACCAGGTAGGGGTGAGGCATAGGCGTGGGCGTGTGCCAGCAACACCACCTGCTGCAGGTCAGCGTGTGCGTGCCACCTCCATGCCCACACAGACGGTGATGGTAGCGAAGTAGCACTGCAGCTGCTACTACACCATCCACACCAGGACAGAGCAGGCCCGTGGGCGTGGCCCTGGCGGACACCCGTCGTGAGCACGTTTCCAGCGGACATGTGACATCGGAGAGTGGACAGTCTGTACCTCCACCCGGTGCGTGCCCGTGCGACCCCAGGCAGGCGGGTCATAGCCGCCCGGCGAACACAGTGAGCCGTAACACCTGCACTGTACGGTCAGGGGCTGCCAAGCATACCCGTGTAGGCATCACAGATGACTGAACTGTGTACACACACACCCACACACAGCAGACACAACTGTAGGGCTCCACCACACCCACATGCAATCTACATAGTCATGCCCTCAATGCACTGGCCCTTACACACACACATGATGTCATCCATTGGGTACAGCCCATGCCTGTGGCACATATCACCCTGTGCATATGATTAAGTCTCTGCCGCATAACTGTGAGCCACACCATCAATGCGGTTAAGCTAACATATTATGATGCACGGCGTGGACACGATAGTGAGAGGCGTATGTGATACCTGTGTGCGCATGGTGCGTGCTGTGTATGTTGTGGTGTGTGTGTATGGCTGGTGACAGGTGGGTATGTGATGTGTGTTGTGCACGGACATCATGCAGCAGACATACCATGCAGGACAGGTGCAGCATTCATTGTTATGTGTACACAGTATGTGGTGTTTACATGTGTAGCATCATGTTGGTGCAGTTGACCCGTATGATACTGATGGTGTACTTGCGTGCCTACTGGGAGCACTGTAATTAGTTCCCCGCGTGTAGTGTGGGGTACCCTGAGCATGTCTGGCAAAATCAGCATAGCACAGTTACCCACATCTAGCATTGACCCCTGCATAGGTACATAGGCAAACATGAGCGTGACAGGATATGTGCCCTAAGACATGTAAGGACCCAGCATGACTGAGGGTGGCACCTACCACCCCACAGGATGGTGATGCCAAAACCATCAGTCCCCAGTCCCTGGTCTAGCAGTGACACACAGAGGTTGACTGGCGCATAACTATCGTCACACATCCACCGTCATTAGCAGTCCTGGACAAAGGCAGTCAGGGCCTTTCCTTCACATGGCCTGGCACTCCTCCCCGTGTTGTAGGGTGTGTCTGGCGTTACCCTGTTCCCCAGCACGTCCACTCATCTTTGAGTTGAGGTGTCTGACAGTCGCTTCTGTGCCCGTGTTTGCATGGGGCCTGGGAGGTGGAATGTGCCCATGTCACCCAGGTCAGACATGGCGTGTATGTCAGGCACAGATCACCCGCGAACAGCTGTGCTGTGTAGATCCACAGCCGGTGTCCCCTTGGCTGTGCACCTTGTGACACATGTCCTAGCACCGTCATCCCTGTCTTGTGGAACGTTTGCGGTCCTTCCAGTGCTGCAGGCATCAGGTTAGCTACAGGCCACATGTGCCATTATGCAGTCATTGCACTGGTGTGTGATGTGTACAGGGGTACAATGAACACCCTGATGTGGTTGCCATTCCATCCAGACCAGGAGGCCACAATGGAATGTCTTCACACCCACATTGCCATTGTGTGTGTTGACAGAGGTTGCGACAGGTGTGGTAGCCATTTCCTGAACATGTCCACCATCTTTAATGGCGTACCACCTACATGTGACATTGGGACGAACATGTTCTTCACACTGCCTAGGGCTGCACCTTCTCTGTCATTTGGTAGCAGGCCATGGCTCTGGCACCAGTCATCCATGTCTATGGCGCCCTAGGTGGATGTTAGGTGTAACATGGGGTGTTGGGTATGTTGGCGGTCGTAGTCATCTGCATACCTTGTCTGCTACAATCCCCTATGATTGCATGCACATTGGAAGGTCGGATGCCATATGGCGGGGGCACAGGAGTGAGCCCTGTGGGCCTCCACTGGGTCAGATATGAGTGTGACAAGGCACCTTGAGCATCAACCCTGTGTGGTGTGACCTCCAACCT
This sequence comes from Protopterus annectens, assembly GCF_019279795.1. Lineage (NCBI taxonomy): Eukaryota > Metazoa > Chordata > Ceratodontiformes > Protopteridae > Protopterus > Protopterus annectens. The sequence continues at coordinate 1,770,886,488 of NC_056741.1, read as the reverse complement.
GTGTGAGAAGCATCGGGTGACATATGTCCCCACATGTATGCTGGCGAGCCTTTCCATGGGTCCCATGTGTAGTGTGCTCTGAGCGGCTCCCACCAGGTCATGGTACTGTGTGCAATACCTCTTATCCCCATCAATGGCCTTGGTGTACACTCCAGACTGGGCGAGCAGGTTGGGAGGCAGGATCCGCCCTTGACTATGTAGTTGTGGGTATGTTCGGTATTGGCTGTACTCTGCTATCTGTATCCTTGATCACCTGTATGGACCTCCACACATCTTTGCAGACAACTCTTGTCAAGCATTATAGGGTGTGGCTGTTGACAGTCCATAGGAGCACTACCCTGGCATGGTGGGACCACAGATGCCATATGGCATCCATTGGGGACATAGCCCATAGTAAGGCTAACATGACACAGTGGCGCATGTGTGGGCGAGGGCCTCAAAGAGGATGGGTAGCACACAGCCAGGGAAACCATCGGTGCCCATTGCTGGCGTGTCAAGCGCCATAGAGATATGGGATCACTCCAGGCCATATGACATGTTTGGGAGGAGACACTCGGGTGGGAGAGATATGTACCCTGTTGGGGGATGTATGCTTGGAACATGTTCTGTGGTATGCAGACAATGTCTGTGGGTGCAGTGACTGTTGTACCATTCTGGACCATTTCCAGGCAAGTCTGTGTGCCCCCAACCATGTCCTTACCACAGTTAGGGAAGGCCCTGTGGTTGTCTCATGTGCCCTCTGCAGTACCACTCCCACGAGCGGACCTGGATGATGGTATGTGGGGCCGTATGGTGACGCCGGTATGATTGGGTGATGGTTTCCCTGGTACTGTCATTGCCCTGCCATGTAGTAGCTCCAACTGTTGATGTACAGGTAGTCAGTGGCTGCGGTCCACCACACCATGTGCCTACCTGTGGTGGACAAGGTCCTGATGTCATCATGTTTGTCTGTTGCAGACATGCATGTGGGTGGTCGGGGAAGGCGTGCGTTAAGGCGTTTTCGGTCTGGCCTCTGTTCAACATTGGCATGGAGGACTTGTAGGGTACCACACCGGTCATATGATGTGTGTGTTTTTCTGTGGAAGGTCATCACTGGGGTCCCCATGCTGGTGTTGGTTACAGTGAGTGGATGACCAGTGGATCCACTATACGGTCTTGCATCACCATTGAGGGCTGTACATCCTGTGTGGGGCATATCCTCACCATGCGTGATGGGCAGAACTGTCAGACATCCCGCCCTAGTATGTATGGTGCATGGCTGTTTAACAGTGGCCAGGTGTGTGAACACCTGGGACTGCTGGCGAACTGTGTTGTGCCATGGGTAATGTTCCCAGGCTATGTATGGGTGGTTCATGTCACCCAATGCGGTGCTGTTGTGAGAGCATGCCCACTCACCAGTGTCCTCAGGACATCTGTGAAGGTATCTTGTGTTTGGGAGGGTTGTCTGGCATGCAACAAACTGTAGGCCAGTCCTACACATGGTTAATTGCACCTAAATATTCCCTTGGCAACAACAAGCGTCTGTGGCATGACCGGGTTACTGTGGTGTGGGGGGACACACAGGATGGTCCGCATTCGGCCACCCATGCCGTCGCGCCGTGTGTATGCAGGTCTGAGCTGGGCTGACTCTAAGTGTCTGAGCATGCCCAGTAGGCAGCTGTGTAGATAGACACACAGCACAGTGTACACAGCGGCCGTCTGCAGTTATACCCGGTGCATGCCTGTATCCCCATAGCGGCCGTCTGTGGCATGGCCAGGTTTCTGTTGTGTGGCTGGACACACCACGACGGTCGACATTCGCCACCCATGCCGTCGCAACATGTGTATGCATGTCTGCCCTGTGCGAGTCTAAGTGTCTGAGCATGCCCGGTATGCAGTGATGTACTGATCAGTAGTTACTTGTTATTCGACTGCAGCACTAGCGTGTTGTGTGCGGCAACAGGATGGTAACAGACTGCGTGACTCGCACTCTGTCGAACACCCGATCGGGCATTGCCTCTGCAAATGATACCACTCCGTGAGGGTATGCCTCCTGACAGCGCTCTGCTCAGTAAACTTCGGTAGCGTTCTGTAATTGCTTCGTACTGTAGTGTGTTCATGTAGATAGGCGTAGGTTCGTCGCCCGTCCCTTCCGTGTGTGTGTGTGTGTGTGTGTGTGTGTGTGTGTGTGTGTGTGTGTGTGTGTGTGTGTCTGTGTGTGTGTGTGTTTGCAGCTGCCTCTGCGACTGATTATGCTTTAGGCGGCTCCGCAACACATGCCTTGGCTATTGCCAACTATTGTCTTGCGGTGGCGTCAGCAGCCTACAAGTATGCCTGTGACAGCGCTCTGTTCAGCAAACTTCGGTGGCGCGTTCTGTAAATGCTTCCTACAGTAGTGTGTTCATGTAGATAGTCGTAGGTTGGTTCCCGTCCCTTCCGTGTGTGTGTCTCTGTGTGTGTGTGTGTTTCCAGCTCGTCTGCGACTGATTATGCTTTTAGGCGGCTCCGCAACACATGCCTTGGCTATTGCCAACTATTGTCTTCTTGACTGGCGTCAGCAGCCTACAAGTATGCCTGTGACAGCGCTCTGTTTAGCAAACTTCGGTGGCGCGTTCTGTAAATGCTTCATACAGTAGTGTGTTCATGTAGAAAGTCGTAGGTTCGTTCCCGTCCTTCCGTTTGTGTGTGTCTCTGTGTGTGTGTGTGTTTCCGTCTGCGACTGATTATGCTTTTAGATGCTCCGCAACACATGCCTTGGCTATTGCCAACTATTGTCTTCGGCTGGCGTCAGCAGCCTACAAGTATGCCTGTGACAGCGCTCTGTTTAGCAAACTTCGGTGGCGCGTTCTGTAAATGCTTCATACAGTAGTGTGTTCATGTAGATAGTCGTAGGTTCGTTCCCGTCGCTTCGGTGTGTGTGTGTCTCTGTGTGTGTGTGTTTCCAGCTCGTCTGCGACTGTTATGCTTTTAGGCGGCTCCGCAACACATGCCTTGGCTATTGCCAACTATTGTCTTGCGGGTGGTGTCAGCAGCCTACAAGTATGCCTGTGACAGCACTCTGTTTAGCAAACTCGGTAGCGCCTTCTGTAAATGCTTCATACAGTAGTGTGTTCATGTAGATAGTCGTAGGTTCGTTCCCGTCCCTTCCGTGTGTGTGTGTCTGTGTGTGTGTGTTTCCAGCTCGTCTGCGACTGGTTATGCTTTTAGGCGGCTCCGCAGCACATGCCTTGGCTATTGCCAACTATTGTCTTCGCGGCTGGCGTCAGCGGCCTACAAGTATGCCTGTGACAGCGCTCTGTTTAGCAAACTTCGGTAAGCGTTCTGTAAATGCTTCATACAGTAGTGTGTATCATGTAGATAGTCGTAGGTTAGTCCCCGTCCCTTCCATGTGTGTGTGTCTCTGTGTGTGTGTTTCCAGCTGCCTCTGCGACTGATTATGCTTTTAGGCGGCTCCGCAACACATGCCTTGGCTATTGCCAACTATTGTCTTCGCGGGTGGCGTCAGCAGCCTACAAGTATGCCTGTGACAGTGCTCTGTTTAGCAAACTTCGGTAGCGTTCTGTAAATGCTTCATACAGTAGTGTGTTCATGTAGATAGTCGTAGGTTCGTCCCCGTCCTTCCGTGTGTGTGTGTGTGTGTGTGTGTTTCCAGCTGCCTCTGCGACTGATTATGCTTTTAGGCGGCTCCGCACATGCCTTGGCTGTGCCAACTATTGTCTTCTGGTGGCGTCAGCAGCCTACAAGTATGCCTGTGACAGTGCTCTGTTTAGCAAACTTCGGTAGCGTTCTGTAAATGCTTCATACAGTAGTGTGTTCATGTAGATAGTCGTAGGTTCGTCCCCGTCCCTTCCGTGTGTGTGTGTGTGTGTTTCCAGCTGCCTCTGCGACTAATTATGCTTTTAGGCGGCTCCGCAACACATGCCTTGGCTGTGCCAACTATTGTCTTCTTGGTGATGTCAGCAGCCTACAAGTATGCCTGTGACAGCTCTGTTTAGCAAACTTCGGTAGCGTTCTGTAAATGCTTCCTACAGTAGTGTGTTCATGTAGATAGTCGTGGGTTCGTCCCCGTCCCTTCCGTGTGTGTGTGTGTGTGTTTCCAGCTGCCTCTGCGACTGATTATGCTTTTAGGCGGCTCCGCAACACATGCCTTGGCTATTGCCAACTATTGTCTTTGGTGGCGTCAGCAGCCTACAAGTATGCCTGTGACAGCGCTCTGTTTAGCAAACTTCGGTGGCGTTCTGTAAATGCTTCATACAGTAGTGTGTTCATGTAGATAGTAGGTTCGTCCCCGTCCCTTCCTTGTGTGTGTGTGTTTCCAGCTGCCTCTGCGACTGATTATGCTTTTAGGCGGCTCCACACATGCCTTGGCTATTTCCAAATATTGTCTTGCGGGTGGCGTCCGCAGCCTACATGTATGCCTCTGACAGCTCCGTCAGTTAACTTCGGTAGCGTTGTGTAAATGATTCATACTGTACTGAGTTCATGTAAATGGCGTAGGTTCATCTCCGTCCCTTCCGTGTGTGTGTGTTTCCGTTGCTTTCGACCATACAACTGAATGAGCAAATTGTTAAAGTGTTCACAATCAACAGTGTGATATTTAAAATCATGTTAAGACTCACATTGTTGTTTGTGAACATCCTTAGTCATAACATATTTCCTGCACGTTGTGGAAACAACAGCGTTGCATGTTTTAATGAACTGTTCAAATGTTACGAAGACTTGTGTTGTGTCGAACTCACGGGGACTATTCTTGCTGCAGGTTTCGGTTTGTTTGTGTTTCATAGTACAATATCATGTATCGTGTGTTCATAGTATGCTTTCTGTGATGTTGACATGTGTGTGTTTAGTTAGCATGCGTCTCTGCTTTCTATGCTGTGGCTACATCTCCATTGCTTTCGCATAGAAAGTGACAAATGGAAGTGTAAGGGTGGACATTTAAAGCCTGGATACTTCCATGTTGTAATAAGTCTCCGGGGCCAGGGTGATAAGCATACATGTCTATGAAGTACCTTTGGATACCATATCGACCTGTCGTGAATGAAATGTTTATGTTGACTGTTCCATCTACCTATGTGTGACATGGTTTGTGGCCATAGGGTGCCAGCAAGTCTTCCCTGTTCATTGGGTGTTTGCCATGGTGTATTGACATCAATCCTATTAATTCACGAAGGATGTCTTTCTTTGGTGTCAGCATATAGTTTGACCATCCTATGTCATTCCCAGCAGGCGTGGAGATTGTGCCATTGGTATCTTTACACAGGTGACCCATCTGTTCCACTGTCTGGAAGCGTGTGATCCCCATAGATGTGCTGGCACATGGAGTGTTCTGTTCGCCGGTATCTGCCCAGCGGTGTTTCTTTGCATGGGGTGTGTACTGTACACGGTATCTGTGTTCCCTGGGATATGCCTTGCAACAGCTGGGGGATTCCCCCGCGTTTGCAGCTAGGCGTGCCATCTTGGCGTGCGTTTGTCCATCCATGGGAACTGCCTACTGGACACTAGTGGCGGGCTGTCAACATCTCACAGCTGCATTCTCGATTTCCGGTGGATGATCGCTATTAGTGTTGCGGAGATGCATATGCCATGGCCGCTAGCCTGCGGGCGGGACGATGAATCATCTGCCAATCCACACCGACACCCATATTTGCATACCCACGATCCCATGTCTGCAACCGTCGACGGTACCCTTGCACACCCTTCATGTGTGCGGAAATGGGATGTGGAAATGCGTGTATGGATGCAGCAGCCTGGGGAGTCCTATTCATATGTCCTGCATTTCATGGACGGCTGTCATCACCCTTGAAGACACCTGTGGTGCATATATCTACCTGTGCGTAGTCACGGCTGTCACCTCTTCCGGTTCACACTATGTTGCTCACACTCACTTAAGGAGTAATTTTTGGGTCCTGCAATGGACACCGATGTGCATATGTAAAGTTTAGGACATGTTGGACTGTGTCCATTGGCCAGTGGGTTTGACTGCGCCGTATGTTCCCCATTCGGATGTCTGTCCGCCTACCCATATTATGTAGTGCTCGTAACCCGTGTCCTTCCACAATTTACCCATAGGGTGTTACTGTAGTCCTGCAGGTTGGCAACTGCTTTACATAATCCTCACAGGTACCATTGTGAACTATCCGCCACTGTATTGTCAGTATAACACAGCGGTTACATGTAGAACCTATTTATTCATGACAGTATGTCGGTTATGTGTGTGAACTCCATATTTTAGCGATAGTATGACCTTCCTAGTTGTCGTTGTTGGTGTGCCATTAATATGTGTCCCACAGGTCGGGTATGTTCCGCGGGAGTGGAGGTGATCCCCACATACTGGATAGCACCTTCGCTGCTGTGTGCAGCTGGGATTAGCATGGCAGGATGGATGTCTACGGGGTGTATGTACTGCTGTTTCCATCTTTATGTCCTGTGTCATGCCCTACTACGGCTGTGTGATTCCACCAGGCTTGCTATTATGGGTGCCATCTTGTCCGTACGTTTGTCCATCCTTGAAATGCCTACTGGACACTGATGTAGGAGCTGAACACATTTCACACATGCCTTTAGCATTACCCTATGGATGCTGCATCCTTACTGGGACTAAGGCCGTCCTGTACCGCAGCCCTCCCGCAGGCGGGACAACGGATTATCAGCCAAACAACACCGAGCCCATTTTGCATACCCAGGATACCAGGGCTGCAACCCCCGCGATGCATGACACATCCTTCATGTGTGCGGAACTGGGATATGGGCCTTACATGTATGGACCGCGGCAGTCTGGGGACCTCTGTTCATATGTCCTGCATGTCATGGGCAGGTATCATCAACCTTAAATGCGCTGGTGGTGCATATGTCTAGCTGTGCGTAGTCGCGGTTTGTACTTTCAGTTGGCTGATCTTGGCATACTGGCAAAACAGTCAGAATTTTGGAGTCCTACAATGGACACCGATGTGCATTTGTAAAGTGTAGAGCGTGTTTGACTGTCCCCATCTGGCCAGTGGTATTGACTGCGCTGTATGTTCCCCAGTCGTGGATGTCTGCTTGACTACCCATCGTTTGTATGACATGGCCTATCTATATCCACGTGCCGGTATCGTAAATACAGCAAACCTTCGTCCTGCCCATCTTCATAAGCGACATTATGGAACATATATCGGCAGAAACAGACACTGTCAAATCGATAGACTCCACAGTGAAAGGATACTGAGCTCTCTCAACTACTAACATGGGGCACCGTCGATGCAGTTCATGACATAGCCGTCCTAATACACATCCTTCAGAGTCGGTTTAAAGAGTAATAATCAATAAACCTGCTCATAGTTAGGTGGACAGTGCTCCAAGTCTTGATTATAGCGTGACATATACATATCAGTGTTGCATGCCTTACTTCATGGAAACAATAATACGGCAACAATGTGTTAATATATCTACAATATTGGTAAATACAATCAGTATCCGGACACATAGTTGATAATTGGTGAGAGTGCACCTTAGAATGTAGTGTGTTGATCAGGTTGTTGTATATCGATGTGTATAATAGTAGCATTACGATAACAAAGCATGGAATCAATAAGTACTATTTAAGCATATATTTGACAATTATGAATGTAAGCGTGTGGAGGAGACATCCGTAACCTTCCTGGTTCCACTGGATCACCTGCACACATACACTTTCGCATGTCCGGATTGTGGGTTCTGGCGCAGCGCACATGCATATCCGTAGTCCGTTTATATATGTTTACAGTGTCTGTGTGGTTACGTGTTTTGCGTTACTTGTGACTATTCGGTAACATATGTCTGATCCGGTTGGCGCCGCGTGTGCAGAAAGCACTTACAGCTTTATATATGTAACAGTCTTTGCAGCATGGGCGGCTGCATTACCGTGCACATCTATATGTTCTATAGTCATAATTCCAGCGTGACTGCAGTCACGTTTAGCGCTACTGTGACCAGTGCGTTAGCTGTTAGATTGTCATTAATATGCATACCCTTGGTACCTATGTACATTTACATATCACCCCCGCACGCGTCACAGGCATCCATTCTCCTGCTGGGAAAGGTGCGGTACTGCATGTTGAACATTCCTAATTCCCCTCGCTCATGGCCCAGGATGCATATGTCACCACAGGGCTGTTCAGATGACAGCTGCTTATATCCCATATGCATACAGGCCTTCGATGGTCAGGGTGTTGCTGTGGTGCTTTGGGTTTGGTCTTGCTTGCGCCCACTGTGCGGGACCGCCCTGACCCTGTCTGAAATGTTAGATGAGTCACATGGAGCCGCGTTTGTCCGTGTCCATGGTACCATGTCACGGCCCCAATTAGTCTTAACGTGTGTCGATTGGCGGTGTATCCGTTGTAGATCTCGTTATACTAATTGCACCGCGGTCTGATCGAACTAACCTACTTCCATTACTAACCCTCCGTATGTATGGCCTGTGCAATATTACAAGGGTTTAACATTAGCGTGGCGACTTTCACTGAGCCACAGACATGTCCGTTGCTTTGTTTGGCCAGTTCGCTGTGCTACACACATTTAACATGGCGTAACAGGTTGAACAGCTCGAACGAGGACATCGGGTTGTCCGTCGTTGTCTATTATTGAATGTCTCTGTGGAGTTTGTTTCTGGCGACACATTATGGCGTGTTAGCGGACATCTCGCGCGATGCGTCCGCGCGGCCTTGGGTGACGTATGTCTGCCTTTGGCCGGCGAACAGGCATTATGCTGTGCCATTATGTCTGGGGATATATGGTTTCCTTCCTTACGTAGATGATGTGCCATACTAGCAATGACCCTAGCGATGACCCGCGTCTGGGTGTGGGTACTGCTGTATTACCCACGGGAAGAGTGGCCTTAGGGTGAGTGGTGACCTAGGCAGAAGTTGCCACTGATACATCACCCGCTACCCCCCTCCTGGTCTACCTACACCACATGGAGTCTGGAAAGGTGCCCCGAGTAGAGCAACACCCTAGACGGCTACCTACTTGGCCTATGCCTAAGGCCGGCTATGTGTGTGGTCCCTTGGGGATCGGACTTCGAGGAGCGTGTACGTCTGCGTGGGTATGTCCAGCATTACCCACATCCAGCCCCAAGGCAGTCAACACAGCATCCATGGGTCCACATGGTGTCCCAGCTGTGCACTCCAGGAACTCTATGGGGAATTTAACCCACTTAGGCGCTTGTTCTGCCTTAGGATTTTAGTATAGCACACTGTACCACCCCCAATAATGGTGTTGATGGTTTTAACCTCCCTTGTTTGAAAAATTTTTGAAAATAAGGTCTTGGGCCTAAAAAAGCAAGGGGGGTAGGTCAAAGACTTTTTGTGACTGCCCCTTTTAATTTTCCCTTTTTTGTGCCCGGTTTGGGGGGGGCACCCCCCCCCCCCCCCCCCCCCCCCCCCCCCCCCCCCCCCCCCCCCCCCCCCCCCCCCCCCCCCCCCCCCCCCCCCCCCCCCCCCCCCCCCCCCCCCCCCCCCCCCCCCCCCCCCCCCCCCCCCCCCCCCCCCCCCCCCCTCCCCCCCCCCCCCCCCCCCCCCCCCCCCCCCCCCCCCCCCCCCCCCCCCACCTCCCCCCCCCCCCCCCCCCCCCGGGGGGGGGGGGGGGGGGGGGGCGGGGCGGGGGGGGGGGGGGGGGGGGGGGGGGGGGGGGGGGGGGGGGGGGCGGGGGGGGGGGGGGGGGGGGGGGGGGGGGGGGGGGGGGGGGGAGGGGGGGGAAAAAAGGGGGGGGGGGGGGGGGGGGGGGGGGGGGGGGGGGTGGGTGGGGGGGGGGGGGGGGGGGGGGGGGGGGGGGGGGGGGGGGGGCCCTACAAAAGTTTTTCCTCGGGGCTTTTGCTTTTGGACTTTTCCAATTTTTTGGGGCCTTTTGGGTTGGGGCCCCCGTTGTTTTCTTTGGTTATTTTTTTTTTTTGGGGGAAAGTCAACTGTAGTCCCTTTTTTTTGTTTTTTAATGAAACCCTTTTTTTTGTGGAAAGGCACCAACAGTTCTTCGACAAACGGATGCAGGGTCTCAGGTATATGTGTTATACTGACCGACTGAAAGAATTCCAGCTGTATACAGTTGCATACCACTTGCCCAGAGGTGACCCGTGCCTGGCATGCGGCTAAGTCGAACCCAGATCTGATGACTATGCTTCACGTAAATAAGGTAGATCCCTCAGAACCACAAGGGCAGCTGACATACACCTTGACACTGTCATTAATCGAACGTGTTGTTGGGACGGATTCATCACCCAGACACTCACTATGCTGTGGAACGACATCCCAGTACATGTGAGGGCAAGCACCTCGCTGGCCTTCTGTTAGTATTTACACATGGATGTCTGAATTGATTTATTTAAGTAACCTTCTAAATGAATGTTACATTAGCACATTGTGAATCTTTACATTTCGTTGGTCTATTTTACAGTAGTCATAATCATACGGTTTATGTGTATATATTATGGTTCATTCATATTACTAGGGGTCTGCAGTTCTGTTAATATATTGGCACAATCCGTAGGACATATATATGTAGCTTACACAGTCAGACATTTGGAAAACATTTTATGTTGGTTCATGTTTCATATATGTACATATATTTCCATTTTCCGATGAAGACTGTACCTTCAAGCAATGTCTGATGTCCTCACTGTGTGGGATGTGTAACCCAAGTAAGGTTTGTTCGCTTGTCTGCCTTTAAGGCATGTAATTAGTACCTAGCACATCTAATGTACCAACCAATTAATGCTTGTAAATGTAGTAGGTTGGACTGCATTGTATGTAGTCTGAATAAGTCTGCTTATGAAGCAGACGAAGTGGGCTCCAATAGACTATGGTGACTGCCTTTAATTCTTGGTGTGCTCTGGTTGGTCACTGACGGTCCCTACAGTACCTCGTCTTTGCTTTGGACTTCATCGGCTGGTTGTCTGTGTTTCTTGTATGGGAATGTCAACTGTAGTCCCTATGTGTATGACTTGTGTAATGCCTTACTACGGCAGTGTAATTCCACCAGGTTTGCATTTATGTGTGCCATCTTAGTCATACGCTTGTCCATCCATGTGAATTGCCTACTATACACTGGTATAGGGCTGTACACATTTCACACCTGCATTTTGCATTCCCGGAGTATGGTGTGCATTATTAGCGGAGAGTGACGCATGTGCTACGCTGCGTCCCTCCCAGGCGGGACAAAGGATTGCCTGCGAGAACAACACCGAGGCCAGATTCTACATACCCAGACTCCCTTGACTGCAACAGTGGACAGTACCCATTACACATCCTTCATGTGTGCTGCAGTGTGATGTGGACGCAGCTGAATGGACCCGATACCCTGGGTATTTCTGTGCATGTGTGCTGCAGTTCATGGACAGCTATCATCAACATTGAACACGCTTGCGTGCCTATGTGTACCTGTGACGTGGTGACGACAATTAGATCACATGAGTAATGCAGGAAGCTAGCAGGCATTCTCTGAACAGAATTTTGGGTCCTACAATGGACACCGATGTGCATATGTCAAGTTAGATGTTGCTGGACTGTGTCCACCTGCCCAGTGCTTTTCACTGCTGGTGTATGTTCCCCAATCGCGGATGTCTGTTTGACTACCCATTCCACATGGTGCTACATAACCAGCTGAGTTAGTACTGTGAACAAATGACATACATCCAAAGATGCTGGTTACCAACTGCTTCATATAAACCTCAGACATCCCAATGGGACATATCCGTCACTATATTTCCAATATAACACCACCGGAACATGTAGCTTACCTATGCATTCATTTAACCATGTTGTCTTCGTAGGTGGGAATGCCATAGTTTACACATCCTACGTGACGTTGTGTGTGTGCCATTAGTATGTGTTCCACAGGTCGCACATCTGTTCCGCTGTAACGGGTGCTCCTCAGTCTGTTGCTGGCAGACTGAGTGCTGTGTACGCCGGTGTTGGCACGACAGTCCGGCTTTGTATGTGGAATGTCAACTGTGGTCCCTATGTGTATTTCCTGTGTCATGCCTTACCGCGGCTATGTCATTTACCCGGGTTTGCAGTTGTGGGTGCCATCCTGGCCATACGGGTGTCCATCCATGACAATTGCCTACTGGACACTAGTATAGGGCTGTACACATTCCACACCTACATTTAGCATTCTCCGGAGTATGGTTTGCATTATTAGCGGAGAGTAAGGCAGGTGCTACGCACATCCCTCCCACAGGGCGGAGGAAGGATTGCCTGCGAAACAACACCGAGCACAGAGTCTACATACCCAGAATCCCTTGACGCAACAATTGACAGTACCCATTACACATCCGTCATGTGTGCGGAAGTGTGATGTGGATGCAGTGCTATGGACCCGGTACCCTGGGTATTTCTGTGCATCTGTGCTGCATTACATGGACAGCTATCAGCAACATTAAACACGCGGTGCATATGTGTACCTGTGACTACAATGAGTTCCGTTAGGTGATTAAATAAGGCGGAAGAGCTGTCTTTAGACAAATTTTTGGGTCCTACAATGGACACCACTGTGCATATGTAAAGTGTAGAGCTTGTCGGACTGTGTCCTTGTGAGCAGTGGATTTCACTGATACTGTGTGTTCAGGAATCGCGGATGTCTGTTTGACTACCCATTCCACATGGTGCTACATAACCAGCTGATTTCGTACTGTGAACAAATGACATACATCCAAAGATGCTGGTTACCAACTGCTTCATATAAACCGCAGACATCCCAATGGGACATATCCGTCACTGTATTTCCAATATAACACCACCGGAACATGTTGCTTACCTATGCATTCATTTAACCATGTTGTCTTCATAGGTGGGAATGCCATAGCTTACATATCCTACTTGACGTTGTGTGTGTGCCATTAGTATGTGTTCCACAGGTCGTACATCTGTTCCGCTGTATGGTAGCGGGTGCTCCTCAGTCTGTTGCTGGCAGACTGAGTGCAGTGTAGGCCGGTGTTGGCACGACAGTCCGGCTCTGTATGTGGAATGTCAACTGTGGTCCCTATGTGTATTTCCTGTGTCATGCCTTACCGCGGCTATGTCATTTACCCGGGTTTGCAGTTGTGGGTGCCATCCTGGCCATACGGGTGTCCATCCATGACAATTGCCTACTGGACACTAGTATAGGGCTGTACACATTCCACACCTACATTTAGCATTCTCCGGAGTATGGTTTGCATTATTAGCGGAGAGTAAGGCAGGTGCTACGCACACATCCCTCCCACAGGGTGGGAGGAAGGATTGCCTGCGAAACAACACCGAGCACAGAGTCTACATACCCAGAATCCCTTGACCGCAACAATTGACAGTACCCATTACACATCCGTCATGTGTGCGGAAGTGTGATGTGGATGCAGTGCTATGGACCCGGTACCCTGGGTATTTCTGTGCATCTGTGCTGCATTACATGGACAGCTATCAGCAACATTAAACACGCTTGCGGTGCATATGTGTACCTGTGACGACAATGAGTTCACTTAAGTGTTGAAAGAAGGCGGCATTCCTGTCTTTAGACAAATTTTTGGGTCCTACATTGGACACCACTGTGCGTATGTAAAGTGTAGAGCTTAAAAACGAATAATCAAATAAAAAGCCAATAAAGACACGAACCAAAAACAATCTGGCAAAAGCAGCAATCGAAGGCACACAAAAAGGAATGAAGCAAATAGCGTAACCAAGATTTATTTCCACGCTTTCGTCCGTAGACTTCTTCAGAATAAAAAACACATAACAATGAGCTCATTTAAATACCCAGAGTTAATTAAACAATTTTAAAACTTAATTGCAATCAAACTAAATCAATTAAAAAAGTAGTTAATACCATCGTTCCTTTTATGGAGATGTAACTTCCTGTTTTTCAAAAAACATTTAATGTTTACTGCTTCGTTAATGCCTGGAAGTTTGTCAGCTTTTAATTTTATTTGCCAAAGGGCTTCTCTTTGCAGAATATAATTTTTGAAGTCCCCCCCTCTCATGTCATTCTGGCAGACCTCTAATATAGAAAATAAAAATCTTTTAAAATTGTGACAAAGAATGGAATGCTTATATAAAGCATTAGTAAGATCTTTCTTTTTAATATCATAAAGGTGTTCCTTAATACGAATTTTTAAACTCCTGCTCGTCATTCCTATATAGAAAGCAGGACAAGTGCTGCATAAACTGATATACACTACACCACTAGTGTTACAGTTAACATTATTAGGGACAGATAAAATTCTATCGTAGGACTCTATGTTGATGTATGGTCCCACGGAAATGTGTCTGCATATTTTACAATTGTGACAACATTGCATACCCTTTTCAGTGGTGACAACTTTTTTATTATGACAGGTGTGTTTGTACTCTAATATCCTTCTTAAATTACGTGTGTTTCTAGAAACAAAAACCGGTTTGTCACCTACCACCCTAGAAAGGTCAAAATTTCCATTGATCACAGACCAGTTTTTCCTGACTACCTTCTGAATGTGTGTTAAATCACTACTCATCTCCATAGAACAAATTAAATTAGTGTTGGATTTGTCTTTGTTAATATTCCTATTACTAGTGGACATCCTGTTACAGCTTAATCCACTAGAATAATCCAACAAAGCTGGATAATCAGTTAGTCGTCTAGTCATAATGTCTTGACTAGTGTTAACTAACATTGATTCGGGATATCCCCTGTCCTGGAACAATGAGATGATGAAATTAATCTCGTCAGTTAAGTCAATTGCTTTTGAGGTCATTCGACAAGCTCTAATCATTTGCCCTCTAGGTATATTATTCATAATATGTCTAGGATGGTTGCTGGTGAAATGGAGATACCCATTAGTAAAGGTCTTCTTTCGAAAAATTCTGCTGTGAAAACAATTGTCAATGTTGTCCCACTTTAAACAGACATCTAAAAAATTAACTTCAAGCCCTACTGAACCCTTCACAAACTTAATGTAACTAGAGTAGGTATTCGCCTCTCTAATAAAAAAGTCAACTGTATTTTCGTTACCCTCCATGATAAAAAATAAATCATCAACAAATCTACAGTAAAATAAGATGTTATATTTTGAGTTAAGAAGTGGAATAAACTCCTGCTCCCATTGTGCCATAACAACATTGGCATAAGCTGGGTGACGGAGAACCCATAGCCACTCCCGCTTCTGCCTATAGTAAGTTTTCCCAAAAGGAAAAATGATTATCTAAAATAATTTCCAAAAATGGCATATGGTTGCAATAGCATTACTTGAAAAGACAGTGCAATTGTGATGTAAGAAGCTTCTAACAGCCTCAATTCCCTCGTAATGAGGAATACAAGTATACAGTGATGTGACGTCAATAGTGAAAACAATGTGCTTGTCAGGATTAAATAGATTTACCTGAAAAAAACTATTTAATTTAGTCAGGAAATCCCAGGAGTCCTTAATAAAAGAATCGTTAGAATGTAATATTGATCCAAGGGCTCCATCAATAATGATGGCCATGCCTTCGGTAACGGAATGGGGTGAAGACACAATAGGTCGAAATGGTGGATCTTTGAGATTTTTGTGAGTTTTCGGTATACCGAATATCACACCAATCCTCGGATCTTCGACCACACAAAAATCATAGACATCAATATTGATGTCACCTGACATTAGTGCATCATAAAGTAAAGAATGGATAAACCTCTGTCTCCTAGTTATTTCAAATAAAGTGATGACCTCATATTCATCACAATTGTTCAAAATCTCTATCATTTTTACGTTGTAAGAATCCTGCCTCATCACAACAATGTTCCCACCCTTGTCGCTTTTCATGTATCTTAATTCCTTGTTTAAGGCCTGTAAGTTCTGTAAGGCTTCCCTTTCATCCCTATTTAAGTTGCTACTATGTCTATGTTTGTGTTCGAGTGACCTGATAATATCCTGAATACAGGTGTCCTCAAACACTCGTAAAGTGTGCTGTAACTTAGGTGTTAAAAATGAAGGTTTGAAAAGAACATTGTCAGTGGTTGAAACGTCTTGCATAATGTATGCCAAATTTAACTTCCTGGTATATTTTTTAATATCCAGAATAGTGTTACTGATATTTGCTTTATTACTAGGCACAAAATTTAAACCATACTGCAAAACTTTCAACTCACAATCAGTAAACAAATGTCCACTTAAATTAATCACACTAAATTGTTCATGGTCTTTATTCAAGTCTCCTCTCCCGATGAATTTGACCCCAGGAATGTACGGCTTCTTGTAAGAATGCTGGTCTTGTTGGCATAATTTTTCTTTTGAAAAAAAGGATTCACATTAGAATTCGATGTGGTCTTAGTAATCGTATTGGAACAGTCTTTGTTTAAAACAGAACTGTCGGTCATGTTGTTACTGTCAAAGTCAACAGACACTATCGCTATAGGTCTAACATCCGCATTGGAAGGAGATGAACTACTGGTAGGTGGAATAGAATCCGAAGAAATTTTATCATGACCGGTGGTTCGGTTGGCATTCCTAACGTCAAAAGATGCCCCGGTATTTGAAACATGCTTACTATTGAAATGTGGGGCCTGATGCTGAAAATGGTTCCTTTTAAAGGACCCAACAAAATCATTGTAAGCAGTTTTATTCTCGTAGGAAGAAATATCCCTTACTAGTTTTTCCTGCTTCCTATTAATAACGTCAGTACAATGCTGCTCCACCTCAATAGATAACTTTTTAAACAAGTCGTCAAAAGAAAGTTCAGTTAATTTCTCCCTGAAAAAAGATTCACAAACAGTAATCTCGTCCCTGAGATTACTCATTTTACTGTTGTTGTTGTCCACTAAAAGTTCCAAGAACTTCTTACCAGCGTCGTTAAAAAAACAAACTAACTTTTCAAAAAAAGGTTGCCCAATAGAGACTCCGTTGGGACACTTAAAAAACCGGAGTCCCTTGGGCACTATGTCCAAGTCAATACATTTTTTAAAATAACAATTTTCAAGTTGTAAGGACCGGTACCTTTTTAACAGTCTCAGCAGCCCGTCACGCTTACGGTGGTATTCTTCACTGGTAAACCCTTGTCCTGGTTGATCAAAATGACAAAACGGGTTGTTGACGGGCTCAAAGAAATGCTTGGTGTTCTTGTAAGATCGTGAAACCAATTTACTTTGAGTAACTTCACTAGTTACTACCTTCTTCCTGCTTTTCTCACCGGAACCGGCAATGTTATGAAGATCTATGACCGTTTCCATTTCACAAAACGGTTCGTCCGGACTGGAAACTTGAGCTGGATTTTCTCTGTCGGTCGCTCTCTCAACCAAAAACTTGAGCGAATTCTGTATGTCTATCAAAGTGGTGACCAACAAGCTGTTGATATTACATCCGTCAGTACTAGGCGTCGGATGTATAGTCATGTTCAATAAGGACAATGACAATGACCAAGACCACTGACAATGTTCTTTTCAAACCTTCATTTTTAACACCTAAGTTACAGCACACTTTACGAGTGTTTGAGGACACCTGTATTCAGGATATTATCAGGTCACTCGAACACAAACATAGACATAGTAGCAACTTAAATAGGGATGAAAGGGAAGCCTTACAGAACTTACAGGCCTTAAACAAGGAAGGAATTAAGATACATGAAAAGCGACAAGGGTGGGAACATTGTTGTGATGAGGCAGGATTCTTACAACGTAAAAATGATAGAGATTTTGAACAATTGTGATGAATATGAGGTCATCACTTTATTTGAAATAACTAGGAGACAGAGGTTTATCCATTCTTTACTTTATGATGCACTAATGTCAGGTGACATCAATATTGATGTCTATGATTTTTGTGTGGTCGAAGATCCGAGGATTGGTGTGATATTCGGTATACCGAAAACTCACAAAAATCTCAAAGATCCACCATTTCGACCTATTGTGTCTTCACCCCATTCCGTTACCGAAGGCATGGCCATCATTATTGATGGAGCCCTTGGATCAATATTACATTCTAACGATTCTTTTATTAAGGACTCCTGGGATTTCCTGACTAAATTAAATAGTTTTTTTTCAGGTAAATCTATTTAATCCTGACAAGCACATTGTTTTCACTATTGACGTCACATCACTGTATACTTGTATTCCTCATTACGAGGGAATTGAGGCTGTTAGAAGCTTCTTACATCACAATTGCACTGTCTTTTCAAGTAATGCTATTGCAACCATATGCCATTTTTTGGAAATTATTTTAGATAATCATTTTTTCCTTTTTGGGAAAACTTACTATAGGCAGAAGCGGGGAGTGGCTATGGGTTCTCCGGCCGCCCCAGCTTATGCCAATGTTGTTATGGCACAATGGGAGCAGGAGTTTATTCCACTTCTTAACTCAAAATATAACATCTTATTTTACTGTAGATTTGTTGATGATTTATTTTTTATCATGGAGGGTAACGAAAATACAGTTGACTTTTTTATTAGAGAGGCGAATACCTACTCTAGTTACATTAAGTTTGTGAAGGGTTCAGTAGGGCTTGAAGTTAATTTTTTAGATGTCTGTTTAAAGTGGGACAACATTGACAATTGTTTTCACAGCAGAATTTTTCGAAAGAAGACCTTTACTAATGGGTATCTCCATTTCACCAGCAACCATCCTAGACATATTATGAATAATATACCTAGAGGGCAAATGATTAGAGCTTGTCGAATGACCTCAAAAGCAATTGACTTAACTGACGAGATTAATTTCATCATCTCATTGTTCCAGGACAGGGGATATCCCGAATCAATGTTAGTTAACACTAGTCAAGACATTATGACTAGACGACTAACTGATTATCCAGCTTTGTTGGATTATTCTAGTGGATTAAGCTGTAACAGGATGTCCACTAGTAATAGGAATATTAACAAAGACAAATCCAACACTAATTTAATTTGTTCTATGGAGATGAGTAGTGATTTAACACACATTCAGAAGGTAGTCAGGAAAAACTGGTCTGTGATCAATGGAAATTTTGACCTTTCTAGGGTGGTAGGTGACAAACCGGTTTTTGTTTCTAGAAACACACGTAATTTAAGAAGGATATTAGAGTACAAACACACCTGTCATAATAAAAAAGTTGTCACCACTGAAAAGGGTATGCAATGTTGTCACAATTGTAAAATATGCAGACACATTTCCGTGGGACCATACATCAACATAGAGTCCTACGATAGAATTTTATCTGTCCCTAATAATGTTAACTGTAACACTAGTGGTGTAGTGTATATCAGTTTATGCAGCACTTGTCCTGCTTTCTATATAGGAATGACGAGCAGGAGTTTAAAAATTCGTATTAAGGAACACCTTTATGATATTAAAAAGAAAGATCTTACTAATGCTTTATATAAGCATTCCATTCTTTGTCACAATTTTAAAAGATTTTTATTTTCTATATTAGAGGTCTGCCAGAATGACATGAGAGGGGGGGACTTCAAAAATTATATTCTGCAAAGAGAAGCCCTTTGGCAAATAAAATTAAAAGCTGACAAACTTCCAGGCATTAACGAAGCAGTAAACATTAAATGTTTTTTGAAAAACAGGAAGTTACATCTCCATAAAAGGAACGATGGTATTAACTACTTTTTTAATTGATTTAGTTTGATTGCAATTAAGTTTTAAAATTGTTTAATTAACTCTGGGTATTTAAATGAGCTCATTGTTATGTGTTTTTTATTCTGAAGAAGTCTACGGACGAAAGCGTGGAAATAAATCTTGGTTACGCTATTTGCTTCATTCCTTTTTGTGTGCCTTCGATTGCTGCTTTTGCCAGATTGTTTTTGGAAAGTGTAGAGCTTGTCGGACTGTGTCCTTGTGAGCAGTGGGTTTCACTGATACTGTGTGTTCAGAAATCGCGGATGTCTGTTGGACTACCCATTCCACATGGTGCTACATAACCAGGTGATTTACTACTGTGGACAAATTACATACATCCAAAGATGCTGGTTAGCAAATGCTCCATTTAAACCGCAGACGTCCCAATGGGACATATCCGTCACTGTATTTCCACTATAACACCAGCAGAACATGTTGCTTACCTATGCATTCATTTAACCATGTTGTCTTCATAGGTGGGAAAGCCATAGTTTACATATCCTACTTGACGTTGTGTGTGCCATTAGTATGTGTTCAACAGGTCGCACATCTGTTACGCTGTACGGTAGCGGGTGCTCCTCAGTCTGTTGCTGGCAGATTGAGTGCTGTGTACGCCGGTGTTGGCACGACGGTCCTGCTTTGTATGTGGAATGTCAACTGTAGTCCCTATGTGTATTTCCTGTGTTATGCCTTCCGCGCTATGTCATTTACCGGGTTTGCAGTTGTGGGTGCCATTCTGGCCATACGGGTGTCCATCCATGACAATTGCCTACTGGACAGTAGTATAGGGCTGTACACATTACACACCTACATTTAGCATTCTCCGGAGTATGGTTTGCATTATTAGCGGAGAGTTAGGCAGGTGATACGCACACATCCCTCCCACGGGGCGGGAGAAAGGATTGCCTGCGAAACAACACCGAGCACAGAGTCTACATACCCAGAATCCCTTGACTGCAACAATTGACAGTACCCATTACACATCCGTCATGTGTGCGGGACTGTGATGTGGGCGCAGTTCTATGGACCCGGTACCCTGGGTATTGCTGTGCATCTGTGCTGCATTACATGCATAGCTATCAGCAACATTAAACACTCTTGCGGTGCATATGTGTACCTGTGACGACACTGATTTCAGGTACGCATTGAAATAAGACATAATTTGGTTCTTTCCACAATTTTTGGGTCCTACACTGGACACCACTGTGCATATGTAAAGTGTAGGGCTTGTCGGACTGTGTCCTTGTGAGCATTGGGTTTCACTGATGCTGTGTGTTCAGCAATCGTGTATGTGTGCTTGACTACCCATACTGTGTTGTGCTACAGGAACCATGTCTTCCGACACCAGAAACCAATGCTATACATCCAATGTTGCAGGTTAACAACCACTTTCATACCATACCCAGAGGTCACGATTGGGAGGTATTGCCACTTTATTATCGGAACAACAACCCCAGACTGTGTACATCATGGGAACTTAAATTGTTTTCTCATGGGAATAACACAGCCTTGCAAGGCACCTTGTACATTACAGTATCCTTTTGTGATTGTAGCTGTTTCAAGGACCCTAGACTGTTACGATACAGTGGACAGTTAATTTCTTAATACGTTGCTTTGTCTCTCTGGTAGGGAGTTGTACTGCTATCTTCCATTGAGCTCACAAGGCCATCCTCCTCTGGGGAA
Source organism: Protopterus annectens (assembly GCF_019279795.1). Classification (NCBI taxonomy): domain Eukaryota; kingdom Metazoa; phylum Chordata; order Ceratodontiformes; family Protopteridae; genus Protopterus; species Protopterus annectens. Next base: position 1,770,865,301 of record NC_056741.1, on the reverse strand, counting down.
GGAGTGCTGTTATGCATGTACATACATTTATTGTTCTGTAACCCAGCACATAATTAATGATGACAGACATGAGCCTGCTGTCCTGCTTACTGCCAGGTTCAGAATTCCATCACAGTACAGCTTAGCTTCACCAATTACATGCAGGCTTAGTTCTGCTGCCATATTGTACGGTACAATTCAATACATTATATAGTATTTCGAGTGTAAACTGGAACTTCATATGTGTTTCTATATATTTTACGAACAACATCCATCCAGCCATATGCATGTTGTTCCATCCTTTACCTTGACCGTGTGTATTTGTCCGTCCAGCCACGCTAATCTCCACATGTGATGTCCCAGTTTCCCATTCTTTGCCTGTAGCACCCTGTTAGGATGTCCTGTGTGTTAGGCACCTGTTCCGCTATATGTGATCGACTTCACTGCAAAGATAATCGTCGCTGCGGTGGTCCAACGACCCGACTTGTCCACATGTGTACACTTCTGTGCACCATGTCGTATGCAAACCTAGATGGTTTGGACGGGTACATACTACATGCCGGATGTACACATTCTGCTGACACATTCACATGCAGCCATTTACATATCTGTACCTGCGGTGGGTTGCTGACATGTGGGTAATGATTTGCCAGCGTGGCATTGCCTAACACAAACATCTTACCACGGTTCAGGTATGCACATTGTGTGTGGTTGTATAGCTGCACACGGATGCTAGCAGGTTTGGGTGCTGGGGTATACATGGGTGTGACTGACATGTACAATGAGGCTATTGTGTAGTACATCCGAATGCATGGGTTCTGCTTCTGGATATTACACTTCATCATACACCATCCAGTGTATGCAACAGAGATGTTGCTGGGTCTGGGATATGTTGCTATGCACATGTTTGCCTGTGTTTGGGGTATCTTGCTTCCTTACTGTTGTTATGTCGGCACAGCTACCCGGCTATGTACTGTCACTACTGCTTGTGACCATTATGGTTGGCACCTTTTCCAATGCCCATAGTGGGGCATGTTATGTGGACACTTCGAAATTTGCAGGACTACACATACCCAGGGCTAGTGCAGTAGACAGAACTTCACTTGTTTGCCATACTATGAGCCTATTCTGTTAGCGTTTGGGTTCCTTATTTATTTTCTTATGCCATGTCTGTGTTCCATACCGTAGTGTATATGTTTTATGCTACCATTTACATGTATATTGCGGGAATTTGCGTGGCAGGGGATCGCAGGTCATCTTCCATTTTACGATTGTTGCAGGGACACGACTGTCCAATCAGGGACTGTCCATGGCACTTTGGGACAGCAGGTAACCCTGGTGACCATGCCCATGTCGCTGCTGGGGTTTCCACCTTTTCCATTTTCCGATCTGGGATATTTGCGGGACTCACATCTGCCTTTACAGGCCGACACATACAAACGGTCACTATATAGCATAGAAATTCACTTGTTTGCCTAAATAATTTGCTTATTATTGTGGCAATTTCCTTGCTTATTCTGTTTATTGTGTCATTTCGGTATTTCTGTTACAGAAATAACCAATTCATGCTACCATTACATTACATACGGGATATCATTGTGTCCTACACTCGTAGCACATCAGCCATTTCTAATACGTTTTTTCGGGACACAACTGTCCATGGAGAGACTGCCCCAAAGTGGGACAGGTGGTGACCTTAGTCGCTGCTCCTATGTCGGTGCGGCGCGCTGACATGCGGCTGTACACCTTCTCTGAGTGTAAACACTGACAGTGCATTGCGGGACGGAGGCGGTCTTATGCGTATCCTTTGCTCCTTGAACGGGTACACTTATGCCTTGGTGGCTTCTATTTGCTTCTCCGTTAATTTGGAACGGGGACTATGTTGCGTACTGTACGTGCGTTTCATTCTGCACGGGACCTGGCTGCTGCCATTACTATTGTGGGCGGACCGTGGATGTCAGCACATTAGGTTGCTCACCTCCTGCCGGCTTAGACACGCCTCCAGACGCATCCTACCTGGGCTCGCTCACGTACACTACGCACGTGTCTGTGATTCCGGTGCACTCTCATTAATATGTATATGGCGCTACTGCGCCGGATATTCCATGCACCGCCGGCGCAGGCCTTACGCCGGCCTTGCGCCGAGCTTCATGAATCCCGGGGTATATATAAACATCCATGATAAACATTGGTTTTATCCAAGAAAGGTAATCAATATTTATTTACGAATCTCTCCAATTTTTGGCAAGCTAGTCTTTTGTGTGTTACATTTCATAATCTCTGATAAATAGTTTGCATTTTTTTTTTTTTACATACAGACTTTGCTATTGAAATAAACTCAGTAAACATAAGATCTTGCTTATTTTTCCAGTTCAATGTAATTATTTTTTTAGCAATAGCTAGAATTAACCAAAGAACCGGTAACTGATGTCTAGGAATTACACTTGGAGTAGGGACATTGAATAATATCAAAGAGCTAGTAATTTGACAGTTATCAGACCACAGGGTTTTTGCAAAATGTCTAAAATAACTCCAGTATTGTGTGAGAGTTCTACATTCGATGAACATATGAACCCAATTGGCTTCAAGAATATCACCACACCTCCAGCATTTGCTTTTATTATTCTTGGTTATAAGGTCAATTCTGTGTGGAGTGTAAAAGATTCTATGAATAAATCTCCAGGTATATAGTCTCCAATATAAAGATGATTAAGTGTTTTTTATTGAATTTAATAACTGTTTCTTATTATCGTTAGATAAAGTTTCACCATTAATTTTTATGGAGTAATTCCAAAAAGCTTGGTCAAAAGTAATCACATCTTCTCGTAGGATTTTATATACAGGTGATATGTTTAATTTATGTTCAATGTTCATCGAACTACACCATATGAATAGTTGTATCAATCTTGGTATAATATCAGTTTCCATATTTATTGACACTGTCACTTTATTTTCAACAAACTGTCTTAAAGATTGAATAAAGAGCCAATTATCTTAACATACATTATATCTGGCTAAGAGAAAGTTCATTGGTTGGGAGTTCTTATTGTTTATAAACTGGTGCCAAAACTTTAGATTATTCTCTTTAAGATTCCACATCTTATTGATATTGAAGGTATCTAGGCAATCTGGTCTATAAACTATGGGAAATGTAATGAAAAAGGTGTTCTTTAAGCTATAATTGTTGTCGACAATATTTTTGAAAATATAAAACATTTGGTTTATACCATGTGAGAGGTGGCTACATTTCTTATTATATAAGCAATATTCATGGAGTATCCAAAATATTTTGTTAATTCCAAAGGTTTCCTTAAACTGGGTTTCTGAGTTCTCAGAGGAAGTTGTGTATATGTATTTCATGTAGTTGTTTCCAGCTAGAGGTGTATATGGATGAAATCCAGTGTAGTATTATGTTAATAATAACAGATTTGGAATATAATTCTATGTTGGGAAAGCCAATCCCATTACTGTCTCAGGCTCTAACATGCCATTTATAGGCTATTTTTGGTTTCTTTGGGAACCATAGAAAAGTTAGTAATAGGGAATCTATTTGTTTAAAGAATTTCTTAGGAGGAGGTAAAATCAATGATTGTATGTAAAATAAAATCTTGGGCAAAATAATCATTTGTATTAATGTAAGTCTGTCGTCCATGGTGAAAAATATTTTGTTCCACTTTTTAGTCACTGATTATAGCAGGTCTATATTAGAACATTGAATATTTAACAGTTCAAATCACTAAAGGTCGACCTTTAGTGATCGAAAACAAAACATCGAATGGTAAGAAAAAAAATAAAAACAACAACAAAAAGAAAACTAAATAGTGTAGACAGGGGGGCAAGCCCCCTTGCACCCCCTGCTACTTAAATATACCAACTCTGAGACTGCACTACATTGAAGTAAATGGAAATCTCTCCTTATGAGGATTGCCGTTTAATTGTTTGATGTTTAGCAGTTTTGCTATTCTCATGTCGACAATGTCAAATTCGACATTGTCGGCTTTTGAGAATCTAATATAGACCCAATTATAGCTACCAGTTTAGTGAAGTTAAATTTAATAGTTTCATTCCACTTATTCTTAATACTCATTCCTAGATAATTTATCTTATCATTTTCCCAGTTGAATGTGTTGTAGTTTTGCAAATTGGTATTTATTTTCTTATTGATTAAAAGTGTTTGGTTTTATTTTGATTAAAATTGAGCCCTGAGATTTTTCTAAACAGAGTTATGTCATTCATGATATGTTGTAAAGAGCCTTCTATGTCACTGGATGTTAGTAGAATATTATCCGCAAAAAGATGAACTTTTTGACAGTATCCATCATTAACTTGAAATCCTTTGATATTTGGGTTATTTCTAATAAATGAAGCAAAATGTTCCAAGGATAACGTGAAAAATAATAGGGATAGAAGGCAACCTTGTCTAGTTCCTTTATGAATTTTTACTGGGGATGATAGACATGAAACAATCTTAACAAATGCTTTAGAATCACTATAAATATTTAATATCACTTTAGTGAAATCTGAAGTAAAGTTAAATTCTTTAAAGATTTTTTGTAAATATGACCAACTAAGGGAATCAAACTCATTTTCAATATCCAGACTAATAATAGTTAATTGTTTCTTGGCTTTGTTTGCAATGTCTTTTAGAGATAGTAGCTTAATAATATTGTTGTACACTTTTCTATTTAAGGTAAAGCCAGTTTGATCAAGGTGTATTAGATTGGGTAATATATTCTTTATTCTATTGGCCAGGATAGACATGAACATTTTATAATCAATATTTAACAATAATATGGGTCTATAGGATACACATAGGTGGGGGTCCTTACCTTGTTTCAGAATGGGGGAAATTATTGAGTACTTCCACAAGGGAGGGAAAATTAAGTCTTGTTTAACCATTGAGAATGTGTTTAATAATAACTTTATTGTGTGCTCTGGAAGAATTTTATATATTTCTGGGATTATCCCGTCTAACCCTGGGGCTTTATTATCCTTCATATTTTTAACTTGTTCTTTCACTTCTGCTAAGGTCATTTGTTTATTTAGGGTACTATTTTGTTGTCTTGATATTTTCTTGTAGAAATTTATCCATTACATCATCTGAATCTAGTGGTGATTGCATGTCATTGACTGACCGATAATGATTTCTAAAGGTTTCTAATATACTTTCTAAATCACTTGTTCTTTTTACTGTGTTATTATTCTTGTATTTAATCTCATTAACATGATTTTGTTTACTAATTTGTTTGGATCTGATAGCTAGTTTATGTAAATGTCTGGGATTTACTGAATAGGACTGTAGTTTAATCTTTTCTAAGCTTATAGCAACCTTATGATTCAATGTTTCTAAATATTTGTGGTCTAGCTTAGACATTTCAGTAAGTACTGCTTTATCATTTGATTTTAAATTTAGTTTCAACTTATCTATTTTGGCTTGTAAATCAGAAAGTTCCTTGTCCCATTCCTTTCTCCTTTGAAAATAGCAAGCTTTAACTCCACTAAATATGTGAACTTTTAATGCATCCCAGAGTAAGATATCTGTTACTTCACCATTGTAGTTGCTTTCTATAAATGCATTTATTTCTTTTAATAACCACTCCTTAAACCCTTTTAACTTAGTAACATAGGCTGGGATTTTTTGAAAAATTATCATATCATCTTTTTTTTACAGTCAAACTGAAGAAAAAGGTATTGAGGTTGGAGACTGGACATGACTGCATTGCAACATCACTTATTTTAGAGTAAAAAGTGTTAGACACAAAAATCTTATCGATATTAGTTTGTGTGCCAAATTGGAAAGAATAATAAGTGTACTAAAGTGAATTTTGAACTCTTAAATTATGTATGTCTCCAAAATTCATTGAGGCTATAAAACTGTTTACCTTTTTAGCTTGTGTCATTAGTTTAACCTTACTATTTTTAGAGGTGTCTTTATCTGATAAAGGAATACAATATGCGTTTACCAGTGTGAAGCATTTCTTATTAACTTATAGCACTACTAAGCTTAACATTCCGTCTTTATCTGAAAAGGTTTTTAAAATTTTAGGTAGTGTATAAGTATTATTCCATAGTATAAGAGTACCTCTCCTTTTAGCTCTAAAACAGGAATCTGTGAGAACTGTAAAACCATTAAATGATAATTTTTGCAAATCCTTCTCCAGCAAGTGGGTTTCCTGCAAGAAGATTATCTGAGCTCTGTGTATTTTAATGAATTTAATTAAACCAGCTCTTTTGACATTATTATTTAAGCCATTAATATTTAATAATAAGCATTTATATATCATCATTTGTTAAAGTTATATTTAGAGCATCAGTAATACCTTCCAAGTGTAATGACAAAAAATAATTCGTGAAGTTATGTATAATGGATGAGTCAAAAATCTTTAGAAACAAATTCTGAAACCAATAACTAAGAAAACATGCATGCATGGAACCTAAAGTTACAGGTTTAGTTAATAAATTAACTAAAACACCCTTTAACACCATCTCACATACCAAAAGCATACATAAATAGCTTCTGCTTTAAATGTAATATATACAAACAGTAAAGCATTTCTAAGGTAACTCAAACAAATATAAACATAAAAGTCCATCAGGCAATTACACTGGAATCATATATAATATTGCGTAAACCACTACTAAGTATTGGAAAATAAGGAGTCATTTTCACCAATTAACATAGTTACTTTATCGGCATAAGCTTCTAATACCTATATATTTTATACCTGTATTACAGTCTCTTGTGTTTATAACTATAGCAATACAGTAGTTATATCAGTTTACTTATTTCCCCTTCCCTTTTTATTCCTTCATATGTTCAAGTAGACTGGTAGTCATGAATGGAAAGAAGAAAGAGAGGAAGAAAAAAGGAGAGAACCATATGTTGGTCTGTTAATACTAATTGAACAGAATAGAGTGACCTAGAACATTTTAACAATCCATTCCTACAGTGTATGTGGTCATACAAAGATTTGAATCATAGTATCTTAACTATCATTGCAACTGAGCCTGATTATATTGTTTTAAATCTGCATCAATGAGAATACCTAATATAGATTACAGTTGCTTAAGCATGAAAGAAGCAGAAGGAAAAGGAGACTCAATCTCATATATATATTTGCATTCACAATATTAAAGAAATTGGTTATTTAAGTAGTCAGATATTAATATATTATCATTTAGGACATGCTATCAAAGCAAAGGATGGTATCCTGTCAGACTTCAGTGTTCCAAAGCAACAGACATACAGTAGCATTAAAATGCAATTTTCCTCACTAGACTAGTAAAAATAATCATTCCATTAAAGTCCTAGCTTCTTAAAAATACATATTTAAAGTGATTTCATACCTTTAGATGCATAAAAGATGAAAAAACAAACAGCACTTAATCTTCCAGAAGCCCTTTCCTTCGGTATAGAGAGGGCTCACTGATCTCTAGCAAAACCTGCTTCAACAACAGTTTATCCTAACCCCAGATCAATCATTGTTAGAGAGGTGTGGCCAAGATGCCAGACTGCTAGCAGCACTGAAATTTAGCTCTGCTTATAACATTTTTATTCTGACAGGAAATTTAATCTAATTGTTAGTAACTCGAAGAACTCTCATCAGGACAGTGTGGTAAAGAAGGAGCTGCAAACATTAATAACTACTATTCAAGAACTATCTATAAAAATGGACAAACTAGAGAATAAAATAGATACTATTAAACAAGACTGTAGTAAGCAGCTGGGCATTCTTAGTGAAATGGCTAAAATGTATTCTGAACAAATTGCTTCTATCAAGGAATCTGTAACAGATATGGATGGCAGACTGATGGAATGTGAAATTCAAAATGAGTTTCTTTTGAAACAGAATACAAAACTAACAGAAAAGCTGGTTGACCTAGAAAGTAGGTCATGGAGAAGCAAAATTAGAATCTATGGAGTACCAGAAAAAGAAGAGGGAACTGATATGATACACCTTCTTAATAACTGGCTTCCAACAGCACTAAATCTTCCTGAAGCCCTTTCCTTTGATATAGAGAGGGCTCACCGGTCTCTAACAAAACCTTACAAAGAACTTTTCGATGAGCATGTGCAGGACCAGGATTGGTGGATATGTTATTTAAGCAGTGGTTTAAAACTATTGAGTTTGTTGGAGAGTCTTATTTGTGTGGGATACTATTCCAGGGTTTAGCAACATATTGGGAGAACAGCAAGTCTCTTTCAACATTATTTTACTTATTTGTAAGTAATAAGAATTTGTTACTAAATGGAGGTTCCTTGCTAGACAGCAGGGCAGTAATACATTTTGTAGTGCAGGGCATTTTTCTGGATGATGAATGAGTTTGTGTGCTGTAGTTAGTTGTGAATATATTAGGTAGTTGTGCAGTTCAAGCCAGTTTAATTGCTTTAAGCTATGATAATGGTGGGTCCTATGAAGGAGACTGGTGGCAACTTTAGTTATTTTATTGTAGCTGGATACATTTCTGTGCAAGTTCATCCTATCAAAAAAAAAACATTACTTTTTTATTGTGAAGTAGGAACTTCAAGTGATTATAATTCACCAGTGCATGGGTTGTGTGTTGGTGTTGACCACAAAGAAACAATATTTTGGAGTGTTTATTGTTGCTCAGGCAACACACTTTTATCTGAGTAATTGTCAACAAATATTTTGTTATATCTCAAAGATCATTACTCATAATTTTTAGCCAGTACAAGTTACTCACATAGTTTTTCTTTCATATAAATGTACCTTTGCCTATGTCTTACATGATAATTCAATAATGGTGTTTGCCACCATAGCAGGCCAGTAATTTCCCTCAGATGCAGGTGACAGACTCTGCTGTGGCTAAGCTGGTTCCTCAGACCACTCTCCTTTTTCCCTAGATCTCTCTGGTGTGGCAAATACAGCCACTATGCACTGGGGGTTATCAATGTCCCCCGCAGCTATTGGGATCTTCTTAGTGGGCAAGGGAGAACCACTTTTGTTGGTGTTGCAAGAATGGGCAGGTAAGAGCCCCTGCTTAACCAGAATGCTGTGCTCATCCCTGAGGAAGTTATTCCTGTCAAAAAGAAACAGAAAACTAAACTTTTAGCTTCTCCTGCTCCAGTTTTACTGAACAGGAGTAGTTTATTAAGTCCAGCTCAGGGCATTATGGAGGCTCTTGACCTTTCCTAGCAGGTGGTTTCTGGTAAAAAAAAAAGTGATTCCTCTTTAGGTTCATAAGTTCATAGGTTGGTACTAGGCTATAGGCCCTAGTGCCTATACAAGCCTAGCCATAACAATTCCCTGGCTATTTCTTCCCACACTATGTACTTCCTGGACCCCTGTCTAGCAGGGCAACTGACGTGATCCTCGGGGTGAATTTCCTTTATAGAATAATTTACCTGAAGAGATTCAAGAAATTAAATCCAGAGATGAATGTGACGGAGCAGATGCAGTTTTTTTTCCCCTCAGAATTCTGATTCAGACTCAGTGGAGAGCATGTTATCTAAATCTCCCTATCAATGATTCTCTTTCTTCAAGACTATTTCCAGAATGTGCAATTGTATTCAATGGTAGAACACTGAGTCTACTGCCCATAAAAAGGCAAATAGAATGCATAAAGTTCCTCACTCTTTCAAGTTGTTATAAAATCCTCCCAAACATAACCCAGCAGCTATAGTTAGTCCAGCTGCTGCCAAAACTGTTAACTCTAACCCTTCCCCTTTTGATAATGATGGTAAAACACTTTTTTAAGTTTGGGAAAAAGTGTTTGATTCTCTAACTTTAGTTTTTATAATTTTGAGTTGTCAGGCTGATATGTTAAAGTTTATAGTGAATAACTGAAAATATGAGGAATGCTTTATTTGCAGTTTCTCCCTGTGAGGAAAAATCTGCTTTTTGTGGTGTGGTTTCTTTGATTTTTCAGGTCTCTAGTCATTTAAAGTGCATTTATGGCTGTAGATACTCCATCCAGTGAGGTTTCCACTGGTACTGTGTTGAGGAGGTTTGCCTGGCTTCATTCTCAGAACCTCCTAGAGGATGTAAAAATGAGCTTTTAAATTTATCTTTGGATAAAGATTTTGGTCCCGCTGCTGCAAAGGTTATCAAAAAAGTGATGAGAGGGTTAAGCTGATATACGGGTAATCTCAGATTTTTTTTATAACTCTTTCTCTAAATTTTCCAAAGGTTATTTTCCTCCTTTGTCCAACTGCAGCAAGAAACAAAACAAAACAAACAGTCACAGCAGTATGCTGGTAAGAAGACATTAAAAACAATGGTGGTAGGTTCCCTAAAAGAAATTAGGAACCTCCCAGAAGAAAGGGCAGTCAAAAAGTCAGAATGAGTATGTAAGAGACCTTGTCGCACCTCCCACCCTGGCAGTCTCTTATCCCTTCCAGAAAGTCAGGTTTTCCATTTCTCTCTCTTTGGCAGCAGGTTGTTTTAGACAAATGGGTTCAGACACTGACTCAGTGGGAAGAGATCCCTCCTTTGCAGGTAATTATTCCACGGGTCTATATTATATTCTCGAAAGCCGACAATATTGAATCTGATATTGTCAACATGAGAATAGTGAACACTGAGAATATCGAACATGTAAAAGGCAATCCCTGTAAGGGGAGATTTCTGTTTACTGCAATGTAATGTGGTCCCGGAGTTGGTATATTTTAGGAGCGGGGGTTGTGGGGGGTGCATGGGTGCTTTCCCCCTGCTTAAACCAGTTAGGGTACTTTTGTCTTTTTTTGGGAGGGTTGTTATTATCAGTTCGATGGTTGAAGACATCGACCATATGGCGTCGACCATATGGTGTTCGATGCTTTCAACCTTCGAGCTGATAATATAAACCCTTATTCCACATCCCCAGACCAAACCCCTCCACTTCCTCCTGTCCTACAGCACATGCTTTATTGGGAAGAGGGTAATAGAAATAGTTCCTTTTCCCAGTGGGGAAAGGTTTTTATTCAAGAATGTTTCTGATGCTAAAAATAGAAAATGCCTGGAGATCATTTATAGACCTTTTTCTTAAACCAGTTTTTGATAATGCCCAAGTTCAAGATCCTTTCACAACATAATCTATTACCCCTTCTTCCCCATTTAAGAGTTTTTTTGGTAACCTTAGATTTAAAAGATGTTTATTATCACATTTCTATTCATTAAGGCTTCAGATGTTTCTTAAGGCTTTATGTATCTGGATCATATTATCTGTTCTTTCCCTTACCCCTTGGGCTATCCACTGCCCCAAGAGTGTTCACAAAGTATCTAGCTCCAGTTACAACATATTGCAGGCTACATGGTATCCATATTTTTTTCATATTTTGATGTCTTGATTATCTATGTAGAGTCTTTTTCAAAGTGCCAAGAATGTCTCTATTTGGTGAGAGATGTCGTATGCATGCTGGGATTCCAAGAGAACCTCAGTACAAAGAACTTCTCTTCCACAGGAAAAAATATATTTACATTTAGATCTATGCCATTTTTTCCCCTGATCCTTCTGGTGTTACACATACATCCACTATGGAGTGGGGGTTAGAAATTTCTTCTGTGACTGCTGGAGTCCCCTTAATGGGCACGGGATGAAATACCTCAGGATTCTGAGTCTCATGGCATTTACAGTTTTCATGATCCCTCTACTAACACTCCATGTGAGAAAGATATAATGGAATCCGAAGTCTCTTTGGTCCCAGTATCAACACCCATTATCTTTTCATATTCCAGTTCTGGGATGTGTGAGAAGAGAAATCACTTGGTGGAGACATCAAGTACCCTGAATCCAGGTCTCTCCCTCTCTCCTCCTGCTCAAAAATAGTTACCACAGTTACCACAGTTACCTTACACTTTGCTAATGGGAAAAAGTGTAAGGTATCTGGGAAAAAAAACACAGACGCAAGCACATAAATGTAAAGGAGACATTTGCCCTTATCAAGGCACTCCACGCTCTTTGCAGACTAGACATGTTATTATGTGATATAGCTTTACAGCAGAAGCTCACTCTACATCCTACATTCTGTCACAGCAAAACTGAATGGCAGTCAAGCTGGGCAGGACAAAGGCAGATCTTCAGGAATAGAAACTACATCAGGGATCTTCCAAGAGCTGATCCATCTGTGGGGAGTTCCTGAAATAGACCTTTTGCTTTCCCAATAAACAATCAGCTGGCAAATCGGCTCCAATACTTCATGCAAGAGGGCCTGGAAGACAGATGCCTTTTCCTTTCCTTGGAATATTCTTGTATGCTTTTCTACCCTTTCTAATATTTAAGATAATTATGAAGATTCAGAAGGAATCCCCCAAGATCATTGTGATGACTCCCTTTTTGGCTCAGGCAACAGTGTTTGTCCCTTCTTTTGTAATTAGCCAGGGGCAATTACCAGAAGTTTCTTCACATACTGGATCTAGTCACACAATGAAAGAGGTAATTGGAAACATATTTATTTGGATTGTAGTGAGTTGGCAGACTTTAGAAACTACATGGAGACTATTCTATCAGAAATACTGAGTGAACAAATTGGTTTAACTAAGGAAATGATCTTTTGATCTGTGATACAGAATTGGAATTGCCTAGATAAATTAAGACATGATGAGTTTAATTCTGGAGGCTACCAAAAAAGCATTTACTAGCAAATGGAAATCAAAGTCTAAACCAATTTTACTAGAAGTAGCGAATATAGTGATACAGATAAAATGACTGGAAGTGGGAGCTTAAGAAAAGGGTAGGAACAAATGACATGGAAAAAATAGGAATGGTGAGAACAATACATACAGAATAATGTTTTGAAGGATGAATGAGGTTTAAGAAAATGCATGAATTTAATGAGCTTTGTAATGCCTGACTGACAATGACTGGCTAGATTATAAGTGGTATATAATGTTTGCAATTGAAAATATGTCAATATGTTTTTTTTATTTATATAAATGTAAAATTGCCTATGTCATAACTGATAATTTAATAAAGATGTTTCTTGTTAAAAAGGAATAGGGACATTTTATACATCCCACACCCAAACAATGTGAACTGACTAGATTTTAGGGTCTTAGTACCTTTTAGACACTTGTTTACTGAGTATGTGTAGGTGGTACTTATAAGGACAAGAATCATATATTAGTAAATGGAAAATGTTTTCTAATTGATGCTAAAAACATAACCTGAACCCATTCAGAGTAGTGTTTCACTTGTTTTACAATGTCTGCATGCATTGCTTTTCTATTTGCCTGTCTTACTCTTCTATCAATGTTAATTTGTTTGCCATTTTAGCATGTCTGCTCATGGATCTCCCTTTTTCAAGGCATTCCCATGTCAACATATTTTTAAAAGATAAAATAATAAAATCACTGTGTTGCAGCCAAAACTCTCCACAACCTTCCAAAGGTATCAAACATTTAATTGAGACATAAAAATGTTTAAAAAGTATTCATTGAGCACTTTCATCCCCTCAAAATGAGGACTTCATCAGAATACATGCCAGAATACATACAAGGCACAACCACTTTTTTTTAAAATGCAACTTAAAAAACATTTATGAACATCTAAATCCATGTTTACTGCACTCAAAATAAGCTTTCCTAACTTCATGGAAATTTTTAACATAGCCTTTTGTCCCTAGCTCTCTTAATTAACAGAGGTTTTACAGAAATAACTTAATTTAAACCTATGCCCTCCCCTGCTTGCAGCTTGAGCTGCTATTTGACTTCTTTTTCTTCCATTAAATTTCTGTAGTCCCCCCTCTAGGGTTAACTAATACTTTCTCTAAGATTCCAAAATGGAACCCCTGAAAATTCCTACAAACCAAAGAATGCCCAGCAATGCATTGTTATTATTCTTAGTGGATATCTGATGCATGTGTTCATATATCCTATTACGTAATTGCCTTTTGGTTTTGCCAACATAATATGCTGTACATCCCTTACACAGTGCAAGGTATATGACACCTGATGTGTGACAGTTACCCTTAACAAATTCTACTTTTGTTTTATTTTCTAAAATAACCATTTTACAATCTACTATGTAGCAACATTATGAACAGGATCCACACTTTGTAGTACCATCATACTTGTTAACTTGTGTGTTCTTCACATATTCAAAACTTTCTTTTATGTTTACCCCAGTTTTGTATACATAGGAGGGTCTCTCTCATATAACCCTTCTCAAATCTGGGTTTCTCCTGAGAATGGCCCATTGTTTTTTCCAATATATCCTTCACTTTCCCTACATTCCCCCAGTATGGTAAAATCATAGCCTTTTCAAAGTTTTTTTGTTCCTGGGGTGACTCTCTAACCATGTTAAAATTTCCTAACAGGGGTTTGAATCTCTTACCACATTCCCTTCTAACATAGTCCACATTTTCCTGAACCATACCCTGTGGGTATCCTCTTTCATAGAACATTTCCACAACTTTCTGTAATTCATTCTCAAGGTCGCCAGCCGAATATGCCATTCTAGTAACCCTTACCATCTGGCCTTTCACAATACTGGCTTTTTGGTGGGAGGGTGACTACTTGTGTATTCAAGGTAAGAGTTGCTGAATGTAGGTTTTCTTTATATTTTAGATGTAAAACCACTTGGAGATTTGAAAATCTGAGTGTCAAGGTAACTAATGGACAAGGGGTTACTTGTGTGAGTGAATTTTAAGAAACTGGTAGTGAAATTCAAATGCTTAACAACTTCCTCCATTCTATCTATGGAACTATTCCACAGAATAAAGATAACATCCAAAACGCTGACGTATAATTTGACATTTTGAAAATACTCTCATCTAAAGACTTTATTTAACTCTCAGTCAAGGAGAACCAGGTTTGCAAATATGGGAGCACATGAGGCTCTCTTGGCAACACCTTTGTTTTGTTTGAAGTATTCTCCTTCAAAATATATATAGTTGTAGTCTAAATCTACCCCCATGAATTCAACTATTAAATTTACTTTCTCATTAGAAAAATGTAACATTTTATTCAAACAGTTAGCAAACATATCTAACCCTTCTTCCCTAAGGATATAAGTGAATAAATCCACTACATCGATGGTCAAAAAAATCAAATTGTTTTCCCAAAGCTCCTCCTTAATTCTACACAAAAAGTCCCATGAATCTTTTACTAAATGCTCCACTTTATTCACAACTTGTTTTAACCAAAAGTCTATGGTGATACCAAAAGGATAAGTTTTTGACCCCTGTCCTGCTACTATTGGCCAAAATGTTAAATTACTTAAACCTTTGTGGGTTTTCGGAATCCCAAAAATGGTAGCCACCATAGGGTTCTTGACGCTCAAAAAGCTGTAAATTGCAGGTGTAATACACTCATCCAATAGGTATTCTTCCAAGTAATAATCAATTCTTCGGTAACTAATGTTGACTTCATTAAGTGAAACATAGGTATATACACTAGTGCCATGTAACATCTCTAGGATTTTGTGGGAATAATGTAAAACATCAAAGATGACCATCCCACCCCCTTTATCTGGATGCATAATTCTAATTGTCCTGTTGTTTCTGAGCTGTTCAAGTAATCTCATCTCTTCCCCACTAAGATTTCTATATGAAAAACTATTTTTTCGTTTAATTTTAGAGCATACAAATCCTCAGTCACAGCCTTCTCAAAAACATTTAGGGTGGGGTCCATTGGTGGGTTATACACACTCTTGTTTATAATTTATTTGTTCCTAGTAAGCATAACATGTTCATCATGGTCCCTAAACAGGAAAGCTAAATTCAGTTTTCTCATATATATTTTTACTCCAAAATGGTGTCTGTGTAATCAAAGCCTCTAGCTGGCATATATTTCAACCCCTTCATAAATAACAGAACATGCTCCATGGTTAAAGTTATTCCTGAATAATTATAAATGTGGTAACCCCTAAATGTGCTAACCAGTCCATTCCTTGACATTTCATCATCACTGTTAGTTGTTATTCCCCTCTCTACTTGGATCTGTTGAACCACTGATTTGGTGCCCTTTCATTGTCTCTTCTCTCCCCCACATCCCATTTCTCCTGTGCTTGATTATTGTGTTATATGTTGATTATTTCTATAATTATTGTGCTGAAAACAGTTTTCATGACCATTAGACTTGTATGTATACAAAACTGGGGTAAACATAAAAGAAAGTTTTGAATATGTGAAGAACACACAAGTTAACAAGTATGATGGTACTACAAAGTGTGGATCCTGTTCATAATGTTGCTACATAGTAGCTTGTAAAATGGTTATTTTAGAAAATACCCTTAAAACAAAAGTAGAATTTGTTAAGGGTAACTGTCACACATCAGGTGTCATATACATTGCACTGTGTAAGGGATGTCCAGCATATTATGTTGGCAAAACCGAAAGGCAATTACGTAATAGGATATATGAACATGTGTATCAGATATCCACTAAGAATAATAACAATGTATTATATAGGCATTCTTTAGCTTGTAGGAATTTTCAGGGGTTTCATTTTGGAATCCTAGAGAAAGTATTAGTTAAACAAAAAATGCAGAACCAGCAAACTGTGACAGAAATGTTTATTATTATAAAGTAGGAGAACAAAACAGACCAGTTTCGGCTGTAAGTTAACAAGCTTTCATCAGTGTAGTAAATTCTAGTTGCAACCATTCTCCTTTTATATTGTATCACCACTAGAGGCTAGATAAGAAAATTGCTTCCATTAACACATTAGAAATATTCATTAAGTCCTGGTGAGAATAAAGCACCAAGTTTGATGATCCATGTTTTCTCTTTGTTGTTCAATAATTGATGCCAACCTGATTTATTATTTCTGTTACCCTGTATTTTATCAATAATCGTAAGATTAAATACTGCATTATGATGTTTTTCAGTGTGATTATATAAAGCAGTTGTTGATTTCTTGACCCTGATATCACTTATGTGTTCTGAAATCCTGAATTTGACTGGTCTTGACGTCTGTCCCACATAAAAGGCAGATCAGCTGCAAGTGGCCATATAAATGAGCCAATCTGACTGACAATTTGCAAAGAATGAGATGATGAACACTTGTCCAGTATTTTTACTAGTAAATTCTCAGGTCTTCAACATCCTTTTAGAGTGGGTACAATGACCACATGGAAAACAACCTTGCAAAACCCCTCTTCTAGTATTGTCTGTATTGAGTGCATATCAGATGTATGCACGTTTATAATGATTCATGTATGAGCCAAGATTTTTGACTCTTTTAAAAGAAAAATGACATGTATCTTCTAAAATTTCACATAACCTAGTATCTACTAATAAGATATTCCAGTGCCTTGTGGAAATTATTGAGTAAAACATCCATATTTTTTAATAGGTAGCAATTAATCTGATTTGTGAATTGTTATCTGATGTTTTGTCCCTATATTGAAGTAAGTTGGTCCTGTCCTGATTTGATGCCCAGTGTTTTGCCTGATAGATGTCCCCTCTCTTGTAGCCCCTCTGCCTGAATCTCATAACTAAATCTTGTTCATGTGCTAATCATGAACTAGTAATATTGCCAGCAGACAAAGGTTGGGCTATAGTGGTACAGGATTGGTCACAATATAACATGGAAGCAATGAGACAACTTTCCGATAAATGTTACTATACACAAATGGCATGTGACCCCACCACCAGCTTCAAGAAACAAATAGATTGTTTCTTGAACACTGCTAAGGGAGAGGGGATTATAACGGATAACACACTTCACCATTTGACAGTTTGGGACCCTTCCAGCCAGTACATATACTTCTTACCTAAAATACATAAGAGTTTACAAAATCCACCAGGTAGACCAATTGTCTCTGGCAGAGTTTCAATTACTGAACCTCTATCCCAGTTCCTAACTCTACATCTCAAACTCTTGGTCAAATGGGTTAGAGCAAAGATTCAAGACACCACCGAATTTCTCAGGGTTATCTCAGAAATGCAGTTGGAGGAAGGGTGGCTGATGTATACTTTGGATGTTTCTGCATTATATACGAACATTCCCCATTGGGCAGGCTTGGAGGATTTAGAATATTGTCTATTCAGTTACAAATTGTATCTACTGGGCTTTAATACCTTTCTACTATGTTTAAAAGAACATGTTTTGACTAAAAATGTCTTCTACTTTCAAACAAATTTCTATTTACAGACTAAAGGAACTGCCATGGGGGGCTCCTTTGCCACCATATATGCCAATCTCTGTATGGCCTATATTGAGGAACAACTGAATTATGATAGGACTCATAACATCTACATAAATGAGATCGACATTTGGAGAAGATATTTGGATGACTACTGGTTTGTATTGAGGTCAGATATAGAATATCTTCAGGAGTTTATAGAATTATTGAATGATAACAAATGGGGGATTCACTTTACAGCTACTTTTGACATGGACAGAATTACTTTTCTGGACATTTAAGTAACCAGAAATGCTGATCATACTTTACCATCTGAGGTTTATCATAAACAACCCCCAGCTCAAGTCCTTACTCATGCTACTAGCTTTCATCCGCCTCACATATGCAGAAACATTCCAAAGTCACAGTTTCTACATAGCAAAAGGATATGTTCGGATGCAGCCACTTATCAGTCTTATGAACAAGATTTATTTATGAGATTCAGGGAGAGGGGCTACAAGAGAGGGGACATCTATCAGGCCAGACACTGGGCATCCAATCAGGACAGGACCAACTTACTTCAATATAGGGACAAAACATCAGATAACAATTCACAAATCAGATTAATTACTACCTATGGAAGAAATACAGATGTCTTACTCAATAGTGTCCACAGGCACTGGAATATCTTATTAGCAGATGCTAGGTTATGTGAAATTTTAGATGATACATGTCATTTTTCTGTAAGAAGGGGCAAAAATCTTGGCTCATACATGAATCATTATAAACATGTACATACATCTGATATGCACTCAATACAGACAACACTAGAAGGTGGAGTTTTGCATGGTTGTTTTCCATGTGGTCATTGTATCCACTCTAAAAGGATGTTGAAGACCCGAGAATTTACTAGTAAAAATACTGGACAAGTGTTCAACATCTCATTCTTTGCAAATTGTCAGTCGGATTGGCTCATTTATATGGCCACTTGCAGCTGCTCTGCCTTTTACGTGGGACAGACCTCAAGACCATTCAAATTTAGGATTTTAGAACACATATGTGATATCAGGGTCAAGAAACCAACAAATGTTTATATAAGCACACTGAAAATCATCATAATGCAGTCTTTAATTTTAATTGATATAATACAGGGTAGCAGAAATAATAAATCAGGTTGGCATCAATTATTGAAAAACAAAGAGAAAAAATGTATCATCAGACTTGGTGCTTTATTCTTACCAGTGCTTAATGAATATTTCGAATGTGTTAATGGAAGCAATTTTCTTATCTAGCCTCTAGTGGTGATATAATATAAAAGGAGAATGGTTGCAACTAGAATTTACTATTTATTTATTTATTTATTTATTTATTTATTTATTTATTTATCTATTTCAGTTTGATGACCGGGGAGGTCCACTGGGCTCAGGGAGCCCATTTTCAGTGAAGGCCCTAGGAGAAAAGCTCTGCATTACATAGTGTTATTCACAGTTAAAATCAAAATGAGGTAAAGAAATATAATTAAATATCTCTGTGTTACACAGTTACTAACAAAGCAAAGAAAAACACAATTAAAATATCATTTTTGTGTCTGAGAACAACATAAATTATTTGGTTTTATAGTGTCAAAGTATTTAGTATGGTATTATATAGTGTAGGTACAGGAAATCATTATGAGGATATCATGGTTACAGTTTTTATTTTAAGCTAAAGAACAGGAATAAGTTCCCTGATTATAAGGTGTCTGAAATTTAGGAAGGTAGAAGAAACTAAGATTGGAGGTGGAAGAGATTAAGAAGAGAAAGAGAGCAAAAGGTGGTAGAGGTTATTGTGAGTTGTACATTTGTGAGTTTACATTATTTACAATTGAGTTAGCTTAGGTTTATTCTCAGAGGTAGACAAAAGTTTATGGGAACGAAAAAGTATAAGGCTATGTGGGGAAAACAGTTGCATTTCCAGTTGGAAGAAAGGTAGGAGTGTAGCAGAGTTTTAAAGGTTTCAAAGCTTTCACAAGTCCTTAGAGAGGATGGCAAAGAATTCTATTTTTTAGCTAATGAAAAGGATAGCAGAAGCTGTCCAGCAGGATGATTGGGTTTATGGACAGTGATTAGGTTTTGGTGGGTTGATCTTAGAGATCTTGGAGTGGTGTATGGTTAGAGGATATTGGTTAGAGCTGAGCACTTAGCAAGTTGAAAAATTAGTCTATGGGCTGTAGTGATTTGGAGATAGTCTAGATGGTTGGGGAGTTCAAGCCAGTTTAACCAATGAAGGGCAGTACAATGATGAGAGGAGAATTTGGCTTTGGTGGCAAATTTAGAAACCTTATTATAACAAACTTCCAGTTTGGAGGAGAGAGAGGCAGATAGGTTTGTTAGCAGAGGAACACCATATAAGAGTGAGGGGAGTAGATAGGTAGTGACAAGAGTTTGTCTGGTGGGAGGGGAAAGGAAGTGGATGTTTCTGTATAGCATACCAAGTTTAACATGAGTTTTCTTAATGTTTTGCTGGATGTGAGTGTCGAATTTTAGGTGTTCATCAATAGTTACCCCAAGAAGTTTAGCAAAAGGAACAACCTCTAAGGCAGTGTTGTTGTGGCTATAAATTTGGAAAGAATTTTTATCAAGAGGGGCTTTTGAAAGAGAGAATAACAATATTTTGGATTTGTTGGCATTTAATGAGAGGTGGTTTTGGAGCATCCATTGTTTGGTGGAGGAAAAAGCAGTTTTGGTTATTATTTGTAGCTCAGAGAGGTTGGAGGCACAGCAGATTAAAGTTGAATTGTCTGCATATTGTAAAATTTTGGTATTGGGTATGGCTTTGTGGAAATCATTAATAAAGATGTTGAACAGTATTGGGCCAAGTATGGATCCCCGAGGTACCCCAGTGGGGGTTGGAAGGAAGGAAGAGGTGCCTTACCCCATTTCATGGCTTGAGATCTGTCAGGGAGGTAGCTTGAGAACCAGGATAAAGAATTCTCAGAGAAATGGAGGCTAGAAAGGTGTTTTAAGAGGTGGGTGTGGGAGATGGTATTGAATACATTGGTCAGATCAAGTAGAACTGTAAAGACAATTTTACAAGAGTCATGGGCCAGATTTACTGGGTCTAAGATTGAGAGCAGGGCAGTGATAGTACTATGGCCAGGTCGGAAACCGTGTTGTGTTGGAGTAATTAGTTGATGGCTGGCTAGGAATGGCATAAGCTGTAGGTGGATGCATTTCTCTAGGAGTTTTGAGATTGGGAGATAGCTATAGGGCAGAAATTAGAGATGCTATTGTTTTTGCCTCCCTTATGGAGAGATAGGATAAAGGCAGCATGCCATCATTTGGGCACATAAGATTCCTGCATGGATCTGTTGATTAAGATGCTGATGGGGAGAGCAATACTGTCTGCGGCTATTTTTAGGAAGGAAGATGGAATATTGTCAGGGGCATTGTATCATGGTTTCAATTTAGAGAGTAATCTTTTTATGTGGGAGGTAGAGATGGGTTTAAGTTCAAATATTGGGGGATTACAGGCCGAGGGTTGTGTAGGGGGTATGGAAGATTGGATAGGTTGGGAGGATGGGTTGTTGTTAGGGAAGGACTTGGTCAGTTCTGCTATGGAGTTGGTAAAGAAGGAGTTGAATAGGGAGGCTATTTCAGAATCAGATTTGCTGGAGTCAGGGCAGGGGTTATTTTTGGCACCTGGTTTGAGAAGAGAATTAATTGAGTTCCAGAAATGTGTTTTTTAACAAGGCTGTGAAGTTGTTTATATATAAGGAGAGTTTCTGGCAGCTTATTTTGGTGGTATGTTTTCCAGGATTTATCCCTTTGTAGCACAAGTTTTTGGTGTCTTTGGTTAGCCAAGGGGTGATTTTAGTTTTGACCCTTCTTGTTCTTGGTGGAGCTAGGGAGTTGAGGGTGCTTAAGAAGGTTGAGTTGAAGAATTCTACGGCATTGTCAAGTGGTAAAGTTTTTAGGGAGTTCCAGTTTGTTTGTTTTAGGGTATCAGAGAAGGTTGTGGGGTTAAAGTTTGTGAGGTTATGGGTGTGGGTATATTGGTTTAGGTGAGGAGAGGAGTGAGTAGCTCTGTGGATGAAAGATGGCAAGTGGTCACCTATAGGGTCAGGAATAGTTCCAGAGTTTTTGACTTTGTTAGGGTCGGATACTAGGATCCTGTCTAGAGTTGTACCCGGGGGGTTATTTTTGTTGGGTCTGGTGATAGAGTTAGTTACTTGGGTATAGTTATATATATTGATGGATATGGTGGGATTTGGGTTGTTGATTTTATTCCAGTCGATATTTACATCTCCAAGTATGAAGGTCTCTACACTGATGAAGGCTTTTTAACTTACAGCCAAAACTGGTCTGTTTTGTTCTCCTATTTTATAATAATAAGCTTTTCTGTTATGGCTTGCTGGCTCTGCATTTTTTTGTTTTGCTCAAGGATTTTGGAGCCATGCAGCTACCATACTTGCAGGGGCTCAGTTTTCTTTGGAGTACTTTCATTCCCCCCTGCTGTTGGTCTGTGACTTTTTGTGCATTGGGCACTCTACCTTTGGAGGAGAAAAAAGAAACAAATTTCTTTTCATCATTGGAGGCTTCCTTAGTCCAGTTATTCCTGGTTTTGATGGTCTGGAGTATGTTCACATGTCTTTAATGTTACCCTGCAAACTAAACAAATTGCACAAGGTCTTACGTGGATATATGTTTTGAATGCAATGTATACTAATATTCTCAGCACACTCGTTTGATCCCGATGACAGCATTTGCTGTATCAGGTACTATGGATCATGTTTATTTTCTCTTCTGGGACTAACAATACCTATTACAGTTACGTCGCTATTGTTGGTTTTCGTATGGATGCTTGACTACATGTTAAATACATTTTCCTTGGGGTTGTCCTACATTCAAGCCATTTTATGAGTCTTGGGATCATTGCTATCACAATTGAACTAGGAATTATGGCTGACTAGATTTGGACTTAAAGCACGTTTTGTTCTATGTGTTCTATTATTGGTTTTCGTATGGATGCTTGACTACATGTTAAATACATTTTCCTTGGGGTTGTCCTACATTCAAGCCATTTTATGAGTCTTGGGATCATTACTATCACAATTGAACTAAGGGAATTATGGCTGACTAGATTTGGACTTAAAGCACATTTTGTTCTATGTGTTTGGAGTATATTAGAACAACTTTGGGCATCTTTCAAATCAACCACATCTTTTTTTGGTTGTTTATGATTTCCTGCTGTGAACCTATATAACAAATTGTACTGAATTGACTTGGACACTATTTGGTTGTTGAGAACATCAGCGCTTGAGAGAATTTTCAATCAGGGACATTCCTACATCTTAACTTTGGTGTATATACGTATGATTATACTATTAAAGTGGCTCTTTGGATATTTGATTATCTGGAACCATTGCAGACTATTTTCTATCTAATCACCAAAACGGGACATTTAATATGCTTTATGATGTAATATGCAATTGCGTGCTTGTACCATTTCTCTGTTGAGACTTGTTATACTTCATTGAATTGCGTCATTTGAGATGCCATTTTGTTTTTGGAAATGGCGAATGTTGGTTTAAATTATAGTATGCACAACACAGTACGTTCATAGGTTGGGCCTATGTGGTCCTATGCACAACTACAGCTGTTTTCTGTATACATACCGAGTCTCAAGGGATTTGTAAAGTATATTATGGCATTTTTTATAGTTTGGGGACTTCTTAACACCTTTTGACATATCTATGTATAAGGACGGATTTTTGAATAATATATACAATCTAGTCCTTTTTACAAGATTGTCATAATATAACAGAGAGGTAGGACTACTCTGCATCCCTTAACTGGGGATCTAATTTTTGGAAGCCTCAATATTATAGATACACCTTTGGTGGTTAGACATCCATTTTTGGGTTCACATTTTTTTGTTTTTAATATGTTATATGTTGGACTGGATAATTGCCTACCCAAATCAGGATACTGAATGGCAACTAACTAACTTTTACTAGATATACTCGGGGTAACCATATACTTAGGACTTAGCACTGCATAATATTTGTATTTTGTTATGAAATTACTTTATGCAGGGGATAATATTGTCCTTAAGTGATATGAGGATACATCTTAATTTTGTTTGATATTTTAGATAGTGGGCGCAGCACTGCTGGATTAATAGAAGAATGTTATAACCAAATGCAGGAGCTATTATTGTCCATGTTTTTCACCATCCTGGGCCACACATAGATAGCCATTTTGCCAATCAATTTGGATAGTGTTTGGCAATATATGGCCCAGCAGGGGCTAATATTGTCCTCGGCCTTATTTTGATACAATTAGGAAGTACTGGTTATATATACTTATAGTGTTTGAATTTAGACTGTGGACTTAGCACTGCTGTGTGGGAGCATTCTGTGGCTGGCATCGTTTCTCATTGTATATGGGCTCAATATATTTAAGTACATAACATTCTCAAATTTAAATACTGTTACTTGGATTGCCACTCATTATTTACAACTATCCGAATTGGACGATTATTTGGGGAATATCACAGCCCAACTGTAGCTATCTTTTTCTTTATCTTTTGTCTTTCCTATTAGAACACATATGTGAGACTGACCCACAAATGGATCTTACTAACTTACTTAAAGGTTTATCATATGATAGGGATGATTTGGCAGTTTTTGGACTTAATAATAATAGCATACAGAATGGACCCGAGAGTACCACACAAGCAAATATGTGTGAAGTTGAATTTCACAAACTTAACAAAAATATGAGGGTCCTGAGGGCCAATGTATGCCATGCAAAATTATTTAAGGCATACATAGCCAATGATATCTCACCCAGAGGCTTGAAGGTACGAATTCAACTCCTGGTTCCTCATGCTGATATAACCCTTTTAGAACAATGGGCTGAGGTGCAACATAAAGCATCTATGGAATTTCTCAAAACCCTAGCATCATATTTTGATAGAACCATTGACAAAAATATATCTGATATCACATTCATGTGCATTGATACTGTGAAATATGAGGGTCAAGAGGGATATAATAATTGTTTAAAGAAATTGAGTCAGGATCTTTTGTCATTGGAACAACAGTTAAAAGAAAAGAAAATGAAAAAGTTTCACAGAGATGTTACTGATCACAAGGGTGGACATCCCTATTCCACTACTAAACATGTAAGGTTTGAATCCATGAACAGGAAGGTGGTTAAAAGAAAGAGACCACGTTCCATATTAAAGAAATCAACTTTATCTAGTTGTGATGATTCAGGGGAGGAATCTTCCTCTGGTTTATAGTCCACTACACAAAATGTCACAGATTCAACAGTATCAAAGAAAAGTAATATACCTATCCCTTTAGGGGTAAGCAAAAGCGGGGAGGGTAGGAAACACAGGGGTAGACAGCATGGAAGAGCTGCTCAAGCTCATGGTACAAAAGTAGAACAGAATAATGTACTGAATATTTCCTCTGTTAAACTGTCCCCTACTTATGTTAAACTACTCAATAAAGGTTTCAATTTTATACCTGTTTTTTATGTGCCTGAAGACACTTTTGCCCAGGATGTTTCTTCTTTTTGCAGATCCCTTAACCTGAAACTTTTTTTCCAAACAACATCTGAATCGGAATCACAACATGGATTTAAATATCACAAATCCAGTTTTATTCCACCCATGCATCCTACTGTTCTCATGTTTCAGAACTCAATTCTTAAAGATCTACATATCAACTATAGGGATCACCATGCGAAATCCAATAATTTATCGAAACATGAGATGGATATGATACAGGAATTGGGTGCTAATCATGAGCTAGTAATATTGCCAGCAGACAAAGGTGGGGCTATAGTAGTGCGGAATTGGTCACAATATAACATGGATGCAATGAGACAACTTTCTGATAAATGTTACTATACACAAATGGCATGTGACCCTACCACTGGCTTCAAGAAACAAATAGATTGTTTCTTGAACATTGCTAAGGAAGAGGGGATTATAACGGATAACACACTTCACCATTTAACAGTTTGGGACCCTTCCTACATATACTAATTACCTAAAATACATAAGAGTTTACAAAATCCACCAGGTAGACCAATTGTTTCTGGCAGAGGCTCAATTACTGAACTTCTATCCCAGTTTCTGACTCTACATCTCAAATCCTTGCTCAAATGGGTTAGAACAAGGATTCAAGACACCACCAAATTTCTTAGGGTTATCTCAGAAATGCAGTTGGAGGAAGGGTGGCTGATGTGCACTTTGGATGTTCCTGCATTATATATGAACATTCCCCATTTGGCAGGCTTGGATGCTTTAGAATATTGGCTATTTAGGTCCAGATTGTATTTACCAGGCTTTAATACCTTCCTACTCTGTTTAACAGAGCATGTTTTGACTAAAAATGTCTTTTACTTTAAAAACAATTGCTATTTACAGACTAAAGGAACTGCCATGGGAGTCTCCTTTGCCCCCATATATGCCGATCTCTTTATGGCCTATATTGAGGAACAACTGATTTATGATAGGGTCATAACATCTACATAGATGAGATCGACATTTGGAGGAGATATTTGGATGACTGCTGGTTAGTATGGAGGTCAGATATAGAATATCTTCAGGAGTTTATAGAATTATTGAATGATAACTAATGGGGGATTCACTTTACAGCTACTTTTGACATGGACAGAATTACTTTTCTGGATGTGTTAGTAACCAGAAATGCTGATCATACTTTAAAATCTGAGGTTTATTGTAAACACCCCCAGTTCAACTCCTTACTCCATGCTACCATCATTCATCTTCCTCACATATGCAGAAACATTCCAAAGTCACAGTTTCTACATATCAAAAGGATATGTTCGGATGCAGCCACTTAGCAGTCTTATGAACAAGATTTATTTATGAGATTCAGGCAGAGGGGCTACAAGAGAGGGGACATCTATCAGGCCAAACACTGGGCATCTAATCAGGACAGGACCAACTTACTTCAATATAGGGACAAAACATCAGATAACAATTCACAAATCAGATTAATTACTACCTATGGAAGAAATACAGATGTCTTACTCAATAGTGTCCGAAGGCACTGGAATATCTTTTTAGCAGATGCTAGGTTATGTGAAATTTTAGATGATACATGTCATTTTTCTTTAAGAAGGGGCAAAAATCTTGGCTCATACATGAATCATTATAAACATGTACATACATCTGATATGCACTCAATAAAGACAACACTAGAAGGTGGAGTTTTGCAAGGTTGTTTTCCATGTGGTCATTGTACCCACTCTAAAAGGATGTTGAAGACCTGAGAATTTACTAGTAAAAATGCTGGACAAGTGTTCAACATCTCATTCTTTGCAAATTGTCAGTCAGATTGTTTCATTTATATAGCCACTTGCAGCTGCTCTGCCTTTTATGTGGGACAGACCTCAAGACCAGTCAAATTTAGGATTTTAGAACACATAAGTGATATCAGGGTCAAGAAACCAACAAATGCTTTATATAAGCACACTGAAAAACATCATAATACTGTCTTTAATGTTATGATTATTGATAAAATACAGGGTAACAGAAATAATAAATCAGGTTCCCATCAATTATTGAACAAGAAAGAAAAAAAATGGATCATCAGACTTAGTGCTTTATTCTCACCAGGACTTAATGAATATTTCTAATGTGTTAATGGAAGCAATTTTCTTATCTAGCCTCTAGTGGTGATACAATATAAAAGGAGAATGGTTGTAACTAGAATATGCTACACTGATGAAGGCTTGTTAACTTATAGCCGAAATCGGTCTGTTTTGTTCTCCTACTTTATAATAATAAACTTTTCTGTCATGGTTTGCTGGCTCTGCATTTTTTGTTTTGCTCAAGGACTTTTGGAGCCATGCAGCTACCTTACTTACAGGGGCTCACTTTTCTTTGAAGTATTAATTAACACTAGAGGGGGGGTCTACAGAAATGTAATGGAAGAAAAAGAAGTCAAATGGCAGATCAAGTTGCAGGCAGGGGAGGGCATAGGTTTAAATTAAGTTATTTCTGTAAAACCCTTTTTAATTAAGAGGGCCAGGGACAAAAGGCTATGTTAAATATTTCCATGAAGTCAGGAAAGCTTATTTTTAGTGTAGTAAACATGTTTTTAGATGGTTATAAGTGTTTTTTAAGCTATATTTTTTAAATAAAAGTGGTTGTGAATTTAAATGCATCTGCGAGGCTGTGATGTCATCAACACACTGGCTATAAGGCATGTATTCTGATGAAGTCCCCATTCCGAGAGGATAAAAGCATGCAATGAATACTTTTTAAACGTTTTTATGTCTCAATAAAACATTTGATACCTTTGGAAGGTTGTGGAGAGTTTTTGGCTGCAACACAGTGATTTTATTATTTTATTTTGTTTTGGTTGTCATTGGGGTCATTGTTTAAATATTTTTAAAAGGGGTTTGCATAAGAGATTTCCAAGAAAACTACTGTTTCCTCCTTGGGACATTAATTTTGTGTTAGAGAAGCTAACACTTGCTCCATTTAAATCAGCTCATCTGGCTGACTTGAGTTTCTTAAGATGGAAAAGAGTCTTACTCCTTTCTCTGATGTCTGGTAGAATATCTAAGTTGCAAGCTCTTATGGTAGGTGAACCTTATTTTATTTTCCACAAGAATATCTGAGTTGTAACCTCTTATGGTAGGTGAACCTTATTTTATTTTCCACAGTACAGGGTTTCCTTGAGACCTATTCCTTCCTTTATGCTTAAAGTGGGATTTA
Organism: Protopterus annectens; assembly: GCF_019279795.1. Lineage (NCBI taxonomy): Eukaryota > Metazoa > Chordata > Ceratodontiformes > Protopteridae > Protopterus > Protopterus annectens. The sequence goes on along the minus strand of NC_056741.1, from coordinate 1,770,836,561 downwards.
AATTTACTTAAAGCCAAACTATCCATATACCTGTGCCCCAACATGAGCGAGAAAGTATACTTCATACCTTCAGCCATATTCTGTCACCTTGATTTCATCTACGGCTTTTTGGAAAGGGTTGGACTCTAGAAGTATTCTAGAAGCAACAACTTGATTCTCTGTACATACTTTTACAAAGGACAACAAACCATATTCCTCCTGCAGGTCTAGGTCATGTTTTGCTAGGACAACTGTTCAGGGCTTCCTGGACCCTTTTTCTTCTATCTCCTAGTTGTAATAAGCTGTGGTAATCTACCGACATAGCTTAGGCTATCAAAGCAATGATCAATATGAAGAACATAGTACAGTTGTGTAAATAAATTTACCATGGCAGTAGATGGTCAAGCGATCACTGCTGCAGTAGCCACTCCCTCTATTCACTCCTCTTGTTTTTTGGTGTTATTTTTATTCCAGTGCATAGGCATTTTTTTTTTTTTGTTATTCCTTGCAATGTCTTGTCAGAACTCAGCCTCCCTCTCTCAGTTGGCATGAAAGCTCTGAAGGTCTTGGCACCAAAACCTGTCTTTGTAGCCAGCTCAGTTCAGGCTAATGGTTTGGGTGTGTGGAAGGTGCCCTCAAGCTTTGCAGGATATGAAATGTACAGCTTAGGCTACAACAGCAAGGATCATTTAAACACCTGTTGTTATAGTAAATTTACTTATACAACTGTACTTTTCTTCATCCCAAAAGGATTACATGGAAATTTCCATTTTATTTCAATATTATTTTCTACAGTTGAAGTACTAGTTGGATTGAAATCTCATAGTACAGATTTAAGTAGCAAAGTCTATGGCTGTGCTTATGCATGTCTGCTCTTTTAATCAACCTCAGAAAACAGCATTTATTGTCCACAGCACTCTAGGCCATACCAGAGGAAACAGAAGCATGGACTCTGGTTTTGGTCTATTTCTGACTATTATGATGACAGCTCAGTGTATAATTTTTATTTTGAACTTTGAAATTGCCAGCCTGTTATCCTTTTATCCACTTTCACAATACAAGGTGTATATTAGGCTGTCTGGACTATGGCCAGAAACAGACTGAAACCATTGAGTCCATGCCATATAGCAATTAGAATTGTTGTTCACCACTATGTAGTTTAAGTGTTGCAATGCTCAAATAATGCATTGAAACCAGAATTTAATGTTGACTGTTAAAACCTCTGTACTCCTTTCATTTATTCATTCAGGTTTTTAGCACACAGGCAGTCTTTTTAGACTGGTATACTCAAAGGCCATGCTTTCAGGTGAAAGTACATGTCCAATTCACACTTGGAACGGGGTGATGAGAGACAGTAGTTTCATTTATAATTTTACTATGAAATTTATGTGGAATTATTCTTAATGCAACAAGAGTTGGCCATATATGCAGCTATTCAACACATACCATATGTGTACATCTTTTGTCACAATTAACAGTAGAAGAAAAAAAGTTAAAAATGCCTTTTTCAGGAGGTCACTACAAGCCCTTCTGGACCTCCACCCCCCAACCTTCAGTGTCTTTCTGCACCTCTGCCAGACCAGCAGGCTGTGATTACTTTCTTTTACTTCAGGTCTGCATATCTAAGCACTGAGGTTGGCTAGAATACTACACAGGGTGGTGCCACATGCCATAGTGATGAAAAAAAGACAGTTTAAACATTTTGATTGAGATTGATTTCATTTTTGAGATTTGAATTTTTGAGATTTTTGGATGATATATTGATATTGTTGGCAGGTAGTGAAGAAAAAGCAAAATCATTTTTTGATTATTTGAACAACACTACCCAGTTTCTAGAATTTACTTTAGAATGCACAGAACAGAGATTGATTTCTTGGATATCTTGTTGGAAAAAGATAATTTGACTGGCGAGTTGACTTCTAGTATATATAGGAAAAAGACATATTCTAATGCACTTTTGCAGTTCAATAATTGCCACCCATTGCATCTAAAAAGCGTGGTTAAAAGACAAATGGTTAGATTGTCAATATTTATTAGTGATGATGGAGAGTTTGAGCAAGAGATGGCCGCCTTAATAGGGATGTTTAAAGATAGGAGTTACCCTTTATGTTTTCTGATAAAAATAAGGAATGAGATTGTTAAAGGCTGGACAACTAAATTTACTCCTAGTCTAAGAACAACAGAAACTATGTGCATTGAGATAAAATCATCCAATAAAATCAAAAAATGCCCTTTTTAATTTCTAAATTGTATATGATATGGAATGGAGTATTTGATGCAGACTTAAAATCAAAATTGGGTTTGAAACCTTAGGTAGCTTATAGTAAAGGAAAGAATATTAAGGAAATTTTGGAAATGCAGGACAAAAGGGTTGTTAAGAATTATAGATCTCAAATGAGCAAATATGGAACATGTAGTTATTGCAAATTAATTAATGATGGACTTTGTGTTGCCATTGCGGGATATCATAGGAACCTACAATGTTTGGGTCAGTGTAATTGTAACACCAATATGGTGGTTTATGTTGCAACATGCACAACCTGTCCATGGTTTTATGTGGGTAAAACCATAAGGAGTTTGAGGGACAGGATTGCAGAACACACCAGGGACATTAAAAACAAACAAAAAAAAAAAACACAAGTTCTTTATAATTACTTTATTTTTAAAAGTTTCCTATTTTTTTATTACTGATAGGGTACACATTAATGAGAAGGGGGTGACCATAAACTGGATGTGACAGTAAAAGAAACAAAGTGGCAGTTCAAGATCAATACCAAATCTGAGCAAGGTATCAATGATAATATTTCTATCTCATCTATATTGAAACAAAGGGCAAAAGAATATTGAATGTATTATTTTTGACTGTCATTATATACACAAATGTTGTCAACAGAATTTTTTTTTATATATCATTTGTTCTTCTGTATGCTTATGTCGATAGATTATTTATTTTTATCATTATTCCTGAGCTTCCTAGAAGTTTTTAGATACATAGAACTTTTTATTATAATATTTTTTCTTGTAAAATTGTTATGGGACTTTTTTATATATTTTTCATTAACCACAGGAAGTTACTTATATGTGCATTTTATTTAAATAGAGGAAAGAGAATGTGAAATATGACTCTGATGATGCCTGATAATAAGCAAGTTCAAAAGCAACAGGATTATTAGTTTCATTTTTTTCACATTTTTATGATTAATAAATTGAGTCCACACTGCTCTTGCCATGTGCGTGGTTGTCTACAGCTGTAGTTTTTCGGCCATTTGTTCTTATTTTGGTTACAGTTTAAACATATTTTGTAAGACAGAACTATCCCATGACACTGAAGTTGTGCAATTCTTTTATAAAAAGATTTCTAGCTCATTTTTTTCCATATTTATTTTTATTTACTTTTTAAGAATATTTACAGCAGACAACAATACAAACAATCTTAAGAATTATCAGATGCAAAGTAATATTTGTTTCAACATGCAATCAGAACATGTTTCTTCAGAATAGCATAGAATAAAACACATTTACTATTTATCTTCAATTTATATCAGAAAAATGTATAGAGATATCCTAACTGCATGGTGTAGTAAACTCTAACACACTATATACGACATTTACAACAGGTGCACCTTTTCCAGCTCATTTTTAGGATGGTTGGTTATTTCTTTTACTCCAGAGTGCTTGCACGTTTCCACAGAGAGGAAAGAGCCTTTTTCATTGAGAGAAAGAGAAAAGTTGGTACTTATAAGGACAAGAATCATATATTAGTAAATTACATTTTTTTCTAGTTGATGATAAAAACATAACCTGAACCCATTCACAGTAGTGTTTCACTTGTTTTACAATATCTGCATGAGTTGCTTTTGCCTGTCTTATTCTTCTGTCAAGGTTAATTTGTTTGCCATTTCAGCATGTCTGCTCATGGATCCCCCTTTTTCAAGGCATTCCCATGTCAGCATATTTTTAAAAGTGTTTTGCATAAGAGATTTCCAGGAAAACCAGTGGTTCCTCCTTGGGACATTATTTTTTGTAAAATATTACTAGCAGTGACCAGACAGACACAGTACTACTGTATTCATTAATAATTATTTGTTGGTACACATTCATGCCAAGCAGTTAATACTGTCAGAGTTATTTCAATTCTATTATAACACAACTAGACACATATAACTACAGATTGATGCACACTCAGTTAAAGACATCACTAAAGAGTGAAAATACTGTCCAGTTTATATACTCTTTTAAATGTCAAACAATGTTATTTTTAATGTCCTTGTGACTTGTTCTTCTTTTTTCTGTTTGTGACATGAAAAAGTCCATTGGTTATTTCTAGCCTGGACAATTTTTGTTGAAATGACAAATATTAAAGTCCAAGTTATTCTTGAGATAAAAAGGTTCTTGAGATACAAAGTTTCTGTTTGAAATGTCAATGTAATTTCCTTTTTTCTATAACAGGGTGCCATTTACAGTAAGCCCACAACTATATGTTATTAATATCTAAGCTGAACATTTACAAGAAATATTTTTAATAAAAGGTCATCACTTAACTGTTCTTGCAAAGCAAGCCATATTATTTTGAAAACTGCTGTTTGGCCTTGCATATTTTCTTTACTGCACACACTGTATAATTTTGGGAAAAGCATTTTAATTTATACAGTCTCTATCAATTCCCCCTTTTTAATTAAAACCAAGAAAATCGTAAGACAATTTACAACACAATGCAATCTTCAGTACTTTTGAATCCCTTGGTCCGTTGCAACATACGGATCCTTTGCATTCAATGCTATCTATTCATACACTGTTGCATTACCAACGGCTGTTACTTGATTAATACTTTTATTAATACACATTTTTAGCACATCTCCTCTGCTATATCTGAGATAGCTCCATAAGTTGCATTTGCTAAAACGTTTATTAACTTTGTAACTTTCCATATTGCCTTAGTGGCACCATACCAGTGAAAAAATTCAGCTCCTGAAATAAAAGCATTTCCTATGTCCAGCTGTTTTAAAATTTTTCCCTATTTTTTTATCATGAACCTCCGTCTTTTTCTGGTGACTTTTTACCATGTCCTCTGGTAATGTGTGAGTAATTCTCATTATTGGTACTGCATACTCTATGTAACAGAATGTCTCCTCTTTCATCTCCTCCTTAAAAGAAGTATTATGTGTTAACTCCCATGCTGTTTTTTATTTTATACTCAAGCTTTTTCACATGACCAGAGTTGGTGTAAAGTAGCAATCCAAACTGTCCCTTTCTTTTGAAAACAGAGTATCCCTTTTTCTATTTTCATCAACTGTAAATGTTCTTTTATGGCTGATTGTTTTACAACTCTATTTTTATAAGATTATCTATACATAAAATCTGTATGTGTATCCTCTACAGGGACTGCATGTAATGGCATTTTCCCTCTGTAAGGAATGTGGCTAAAAACCCAACAATTTGACTTGTTACGTGCCTTTGCAAACAAATTTTGAATGCCCAAAAATATATTGAAATCAGGTATCCGATCATGATGTCCCTGTCCTCATGATCTATTATATCAGAGTATCTCTCCCCATTTTTTCTTTGCAACTGTTATTTGCATTTGCTTTTGTATGTACACATTTTTTAGATTGCCTTGTCCTGTCCATAGATTGCTATTATAGAAACAAATTTAAACTTTACTAAGACTGTTAACAGTCTGTTACTGTACTGATACTGTTTGATTGTTATTAACTTACACTATTTTTATGAACCAACATGGTGTGCTGCTTTTGCTTGGATTTTTATTAGCTGAAAAATGCTATTTGTCTAAGTTTTTATTAAGTTTTTAATGACTATGCACTTTACTACCTGTATGTATTCCTGTGTATTATTCCCAGGATGGCAGTTACACCATTCTAATGATGTTCTTGCTGTACTAGTTTATTTATAAGACTGTTTGCTGTTATATTTTATGTAAGACATTCTTTTGAAAATGTGACATTACAGTCACTGTTTTTTACCAATATTGATCCTATTTGCTGTATGCATAAGCTGCCTTTGGAGACATACTGTACTTTTAATGTGGGGGGTTGACCCTCTCTTGTTACCATAGAACCTTTTGTTATTTAGGATTTGTCATAGGTACTGCCTTAAATGTTAATCCATTTCTATATGTAGATGTGGACTTACATAAGCAACATTTAATTGCATTGTTTAGTTTTGCATATGCCCTTTGCATTACTGTAAATGTATGTACTGTATCTGCAATAACTTTAACTTTACATTGTATTTGTATTAACTTTAACTTTACACTGTATCTGTATTAACTTTACTCTGTGTCTGTATGTCTGCAGGTTATTTCTGTGTTTATTTTGAATTTGTCCTGGCTTATTAAAACAGTAAAGTAATATTTATTTTGCTGTCTTTTCCTGTCTCCTTTGTTTAATTAATTTACATTGAGTTTAAAAGATCCCTGTACTTTGCTGTGAACTGATAACATGTGTCCCGTTAATTTATTGCTTTAATGCCTATTGCCTGCCATGATCTGGGTTATAGGGAGGATTATCCCCATATTTTACTGGTCATAATTTACTATTTTTATTATACTGTTAGTGTTTGTAATTACCCTTTTCAGTAAGGCAAGGGGATTGTCCTTCCTTCTGTTTATTGCTTACCTCCTTTTTCTGTGTACCCTGATGTTTGCAGGTTATTTGCATATGTGCTCTTTTCTATTTATGATTTACCTGTTTGAAAACAGTGTATTAACTGTCTGTGGCTGTCTCCTGTTCCCATCATTGCACTGCAGAATTGTCTGCAGTAGAAGATTGTTGTACCTGTAACAACTGTGACATCTTTAGGCTTATTTTTTATCTTTAGACTTTAAAGCATTAAGCTGCTTTTTGTAGTTTACAAGCTGTTTTTGTACATTTCCTATGTGCATCTGCAATACTGCGTACTTCTTTTAAACTGTCTAGCACTCTGGCTTTGTCCTGCTCCAGGTGAAGTTTGAGATGTGAAATCTTTGAGTCTGTATCTATCTGTCTGGCAGAAACTGATTTTAAAGCTGCATCTGCATTTTGCAGAATGTCATTAACTGTCTGATGGAACTGCTTCAACATAACATCTTGCCTGACCAAAACATTTTTTTGTTTTTTTTCTGTCATGCTATTTAGCCTATTTGATAATTTTCAGATTGTTTTTTAATTTTTTAAATGGTGGAAACTGGCATTACCTTGTCTGTGTGTTTACAACAGTTATGTGAATCTAGACACTCACCAGTTTCAGCTGCTTGCTTTGCTTTGACATCTGCCAAAGCATTTACTGTAGCCACTTCTGTATTACATTTTTTATGTGCTTTGATTTTGACAATACTAAACTTTCCCTGTAAATCATTTTGGGAATCAATGCCCATAACTCCCGTAGTACTGGAGCATGTTTTAGGGTTTTGCCAACACTGTTGACAAATCCCCTTCTGACCCAAACTGTCATGTGTAAATGCAAAAAATAAATAAATAAATATATATATATATATATATATATATATATATATATATATATATATATATATATATATTTAAATAGACCACACAGTGTATGTCAACCATTGTTTAAATGCCAACATATTGAAACAAAATTCATTCCTTGTCTTACCACTGAGGCAGAGTCTGCAATAAACAAGCCTATTGATATATATCAGCAGGAGAAATAGCTGTCATTTTTGCTAAACCCTGTCCAATGTCAGTTGGTGTATTTTGTAATCCTTGTAAAGTTTTCTGAGCTTTTTCTGTCTTTTCAGATTAACCTCTGTAGTTTGTGCTCTTAGTAAATATCTGATTGTTACATTAAACCAGAAATGCCATTATGTAAAGTCTGAATGCTATGTTGAGTCGTTTATTCTAAATAGCATTATTGTCCCTTGCTACTGTCCCTAGGGAAATTTTAAAAATTTGTGAAAAACTTTTCTTTAAAAGGTTAATATTAATAGTGCACTGTACTATGTTAGAACTTTTGTTCTTTTGTGCATGTGCAATATTTACTAAAAATAACATTTTTATGTAGTCTATTACATTTTTGACAATAATTGCATACACTTGTACTGTATGAGATTTAGGTAAAGCCTTAAGATGTCAATGAAAATGTGCAACAGTTTGCATTATATTTGACAAAGGCATGACTGCAGAAGGTACATTTAACTGTTGTATATGGGAAGAAATAACAATGCTAGACTCAAACAGATTGTTTATTAGAATAGGTTAAATTTTATAGTATGGCTTACATACTAGACTCCGGTGACAAGATAGACATACGTTTGGAAAGTTACTTCTACATAAAAAGCAGTCTTTATGAATTGATGTACATTTTATGTATGGATTATAGGCATTTATGTATTTACAAACACAACTGTTATCTAAATTCTGAACATTAAACATTTCAGATTTACATTTCATGTCTGATACAAAAGGTTTAAACCATGTAAATTTATATGGACACTATGTGGGCATTGTAAAGTTAACTGTCTTTACTGGCATCCATGTTATAACTGTGAAGAATTTACTGTATTTTGCGTAGATGACAAACAGGTAATCAGGCTGAAGTCACTTAGAAGACACGGTGTCCTTTAACAGATGAATTGATGGTGGAACATCGCAAGACAATTTCTACGGTGTCACTTTGTATCCACCAATGAAGTACTGGAACTGTTGACCTGTTGATGCACTGGAACTGTCTATCTGTTGAACTCATGGAAAATATAAGACCTTTATGAATAATTAACTGTTGGTAATGGATAAAAAAGATTATGGCCAGTGGGCTAGGCTCACCACCATAAAATATTAACAGTGACCAGACAGACACTGTACTACTGCAGCCATTAATATTTATTTGTTAGTACAAAGTCTTGCCAAACAGGTAATATTGTCAGAGTTATTTCAATTCTGTTATAACACAGCTAGACACATATAACTACAGAGTGATGCATACTCAGTCAAAGACATCACTTTTTGTTGTTGTGTCTTTTGGCTTTTCCTGGTTAGGGGTCGCCACAGCAGAACTCTGGTCCACTAATGATTGGCAGTAGACTTTTATGTGCCGAGTTGCCAGCCCTGATGCACAACCTTCAATGAAGGTATGCCCATTCACACATGTCTCCAGACAGAAGATGCTCTAGCTGAGAATCGAACGGGACAACGTCTTACTGTCAGGTGACAGCCCTACCGCATCACCACCTAAAGAGTGAAAATACTGTCCAGTTTATATACTCTTTAAATGTCAGGCAATGTTATTTTTAATGTCCTTGTGACTTGTTCTTCTTGTTTCTGTTTGTGTCATGAAAAAGTCCATTGGTTATTTCTAGCATGGACGGTTTCTGTTGAAATGACAAATATTAAAGTCCAAGTTATTCTTGAGATGAAAAATGTCCTTGAGATGCAAAGTTTTTGTTTGAAATGTCAATGTAACTTCCTTTTTTCTATAACAGGATGCCATTTACAGTAAGCACACAGCTATATGTTATTAATATCTAAGCTGAACATTTACAAGAAATCTTTTTAATAAACGGTCATCGCTTAACTGTTCTTGCAAAGCAAGCCATATTATTTTGAAAACTGCTGTTTGGCCTTGCATATTTTCTTTACTGCACACACAGTATAATTTGGGGGGAAAGCATTTTAATTTATTCAATCTCGATCAATTTTGTGTTAGAGAAGCTAACACTTGCTCCATTTGAACCAGCTCATCTGGCTGACTTGAGTTTCTTAAGATGGAAAAGAGTTTTACTCCTTTCTCTGATGTTTGGAAGAATATCTGAGTTGCAAGCTCTTATGGTAGGTGAACCTTATTTTATTTTCCACAAGAATATTTGAGTTGCAAGCTCTTATGGTAGGTGAACCTTATTTTATTTTCCACAGTACAGGATTTCCTTGAGACCTATTCCTTCTTTTATGCTTAAAGTGAGATTTAAATTTACTTAAAGCAAAACTATCCATATACCTGTGCCCCAACATGAGGGAGAAAGTATACTTCATACCTTGAACATCCACAGACAGTTCAGGTACTATCTTGACAATACAACATTTTTTAGAACTTCTGCTCAGTTGTTCATTTCTTGTTAAGATAAGGAGAAGGGACAACCTGTGTCAAAGTGACTATTTCCAAATGGATATCTCAGGCTATTACCTTTTGTGATTCCCACCTCAACATAACTATTCTAGGTAGAGTCAAGCCACATTCTGTCATGCCTTGATTTCACATATGTCATTTTGGAAAGGGTTGGACTCTAGAAGTATTCTAGAAGCAGCAACTTGATCCACTGTATATACTTTTACAAAGCACAACACACCATATTCTTTCTGCAGGTCTAAGTCAAGTTTTGCTAGGACAATTGTTCAGGGTTTCATGTGCCCTTCTTCTTCTACCTCCCAGTTGTTCTAAGCTATGGTAATCTACCCACATAGCTTAGGCTGTCAAAGCAATGATCAATATGAAGAACATAGTACAGTTGTGTAAATAAATTTACCATGGCAGTAGATGCTCAAATGATCACTGCTGCAGTGGCCACTCCCTCTATCCACCCCTTGTTTTTTGGTGTGTTTTTTATTCCAGTGCACAGGCAATTTTTTGTTGTTATTCCTAGCAATGTCTTCTCAGGGCTCAGCCTCCGCCTCTCAGTTGGCATGAAAGCACTGAAGGTCTTGGCACCAAAACCTGTCTTTTTAGCCAGCTCAGCTCAGGCTAACAGTTTGGGTGTGTGGAAGGTTCCCTCAAGCTTTGCAGGATATGAAATATATAGCTTAGGCTACTACAGCAAGGATCATTTAAACACCTGTTATTATAGTAAATTTACTTTCACAACTGTACTTTTCTTCATCCCAAAATGATTCCATGGAAATTTGCTTTTTATTTCAATATTATTTTCTAGAGTTGAAGTACTACTTGGACTGAAATCTCATAGTACAGATTTAATAAGCAAAGTCTATAGCTGTGTTTATGTGTGACTGTTCTTTTAATCAAGCTCAGAAAACAGCATTTGTTGCCCCCAACACTCTAGAACATACAAGAGGAAACAAGAAGCATGGACTCTGGTTTCAGTCTATTTCTGACTATTGTGATGACAGTTCAGTGTATAATTTTTATTCTGAACTTTGAAATTGCCAGCCTGTTATCCTTTTATCCACTTTGGCAATATAAAGTATGCATTAGGCTATCAGGACAATGGCCAGAAACAGACTGAAACCATAGAGTCCATGCCACATATCAATTACAATTATTGTTCACCACTATGTAGTTAGTGTTGCAATGCCCAAATAACACACAGACACCAGAGTTTAATGTTGCCTGTTAAAACATCTGTCCTTCTTTCATTTACTCATTCATTCAGGTTTTTAGCAAACAGGCAGTCTTTTTAGAATGGTATACACAAAGGCCATGTTTTCAGGTGAAAGTACATGTCCCATTCACATTTTGAATGGGGTGATGAGAGACAGTTGTTTCATTTATAATTTTACTATGAAATTTATGTGGAATTATTCTTAATGCAACAAGAGGTGGCCATATATGCAGCTATTCAACACATACCATATGTGTACATCTTTTGTCACAATTAACAGTAGAAGAAAAAAAAGTAAAAAAATGCCCTTTTCAGGTCACTACAAGTCCTTCTGGACCTCCACCCCCCAACCTTCAGTGTTTTTCTGCACCTCTGCCAGACCAGCAGGCTGTGAGTACTTTCTTTTACTTCAGGTCTGCATATCTAAGCACTGAGGTTGGCTAGAATACTACACAGGGTGGTGCCACATGCCATAGTGATGAAAAAGAAGACAGTTTAAACATTTTGTTTGAGATTGATTTCATTTTTGAGATTTGAATTTTTGAGATTTTTGGATGATATATTGATATTGTGGGCAGGTAGTGAAGAAAAAGCAAAATAATTTATTGATTATTTGAACAACTCTACCCAGTTTCTAGAATTTACTTTAGACTGTATGGAACAGAGACTGATTTCTTAGATATCTTGTTGGAAAAAGATAATTTGACAAGCGAGTTGATGTCTAGTATATATATATATATATATATATATATATATATATATATATATATATATATATATATATATATAGGAAAAAGACATATTCTAATACACTTCTGCAGTTCAATAGTTGCCACCCATTACATCAAAAAAGCGTGGTTAAAGGACAATTGGTTAGATTGTCAATACTGGTTAGTGATGATGGAAAGTTTGAGCAAGAGATGGCCACCTTAATAGGGGCATTTAAAGATAGGAGTTACTCTTTATGTTTCCTGATAATAAGGAATGCGATTATTAAAGGCTGAACAACTAAATTTACTCCTAGTCTAAGAACAACAGAAACTATATGCATTGAGATAAATCAAGGAGCCCATGGTAGTGATGTAATAGTCATCCAATACAATCAAAAAACACCCTTTTTAATTTCTTAATTGAATATGATATGGAATGGAGTATTTGATGCAGACTTAAAATCTAAATTGGGTTTGAAACCTTAGGTAGCTTATAGTAAAGGAAAGAATATTAAGGAGATTTTGGGAATGCAGGACAAAAGGGTTGTTAAGAATTATAGATCTCAAATGAGTAAATGTGGAACATGTAGTTATTGTAAATTCATTAATGATGGCTCGTGTGTTGCCATTGCAGGATATTATAGGAACCTACAATGTCCGGGTCAATGTATTTGTAACACCAATATGGTGGTTTATGTTGCAACATGCACAACCTGTCCATGGTTTTAGCTGGGTAAAACTATAAGGAGATTGTAGGACAAGGATTGCAGAACACACCAGGGACATTACAAACAAAAAAAAAGTGTTTTATAATTATGTTAATTTTAAAAGGTTCCTATTTTTTATTACTGATAGGGTACACATTAAAGAGAGAGGGGTGACCATAAACTGGATGTGAAAGTAAAATAAACAAAGTGGCAGTTAAGGGTCAATACCAAATCTGAGCCAGCTATCAATGATAAAATTTCTATCTCATCTATAGTGAAACAAAAGGCGAACAAATATTGAATGTATTATTTTTGACTGTCATATACACAAATACTGTCAAGAGGATTTTTTATATATAATTTGTTCTTATGCATGCTTGTAATGATAGATTATTTATTTTTATCATTATTCCTAAGCTTCCTAGAAGTTTTTAGATACATAAAACTTTTTATTATAATGTTTTTTCTTGTAAAGTTGTTATGGGACTGTTTTATATATTTCTCATTACCCACAGGAAGTTACTTATATGTGCTTTTCATTTAAATAGAGGAAAGAGAATGTGAAATACGACTCTGATGATGCCTGATAATAAGTGAGGGAAAATGCACTTAGTCGTAGCAATAGGATTGTCAGTTTTATTTTTATTTTCATGTTTTTATGATTAATAAATCGTGTTCACACTGTTCTTGCCATGTGCGTGGTTGTTTAACAGCTTTAGTTTTTTTGGCCATTGGTTCTTGTTTTGCTTACAGTTTAAACATATTTTGTGGGACAGAACTATTTCAAGGCGCTGAAGTTGTGCAATTCTTTTATAAAAAGATTTCCATTTTTTCCATATTTATTTTTATTTGCTTTTCAAGAATATTTACAGTAGACAACAATACAATCTTGAGAATTGTCAGATGCCAAGTAATATTTGTTTCAACATGCAATCAGGACATGTTTCTTCTGAGTAACATAATTAAAACACATTTACTATTTATCTTCAATTTATAACAGAAAAATGTATAGAGATATCCTAACTGCTTGGTGTAGTAAACTCTAACACACCGGGCCGGATTCAGGAAGGCTTACACGGAGTTCAAGAGTAGTGTAAGGCTCCGTGTAAGCCTCCTGATTCAGGAACAGCCCAAATCTCCATGTAAGAGACAGCTAACACGTCTCTTACACGGACTGGGCGTGGAAATGCTCAATACCTCATTTGCAGCTGAAAGATATGCAAATGAGGTATCTGAGCGATCCACGAAGCAGAAACCAGTCCGTGTAACAGACGTGTTAGCTGCAGAAATGTACTCAGCTGACAACTGAGTACATTTCTGCAAAATTAAAAACGGAGCTATGTCATCTCCAAATAAAGGGTGCATTTGTTTCATTAAGCATGCCAATGGCCAAATATGTGGCCATTGGCATGAAAAAGTGTTGCAAAAATATGTAATATAACTTTTTTTTTTCCACGGTATTTTGAGGTTTAACTGCAGCGCACACCTGCGCAAACGGGGTGCGCTACCTAAAACTAAAAACCGAAGCTTATAAGCCCACAATTGTGGGATTTATGTATTACATGTAATGTCAATGGAGGGACTTGCAGACCAAAAACAATATGGCCTCCGTTTAGTGGTTGTCAAGGGGGGGAAGCTCCGTGTAAGACATGTAACTAGTCATTACTAGGCAATCCTATGTAAATGAGGGTTACAATACTGAATCACACTGCCACATAGGTAATGAGCACTTTCTGAGTAGTGTAAGAGTTAGAGAAGGGGGAGGAACAGAGTAAGAGGTAGGTGACATCACGGGGGGGAAGGATAGATACAAATGTACCAGATTGGAGGGCAATGTAAGGTGAAAGATGACAGACAGACTTCAGGGAGGGAGGTGTGTCCCAACAGAACACCAGGAAAGTCAAGAAATTGAAGGTTTACGCTATCCCTACACTCAAAGTTTCTTGATATACATGCATGCGCGCGTGTGCGCGCGTGTAAGGCAGGTTCAACATGTGGGAGTGTGTTGCAAACCGTGTACAACGGTTTGCGCGGGCGTGCACGTGTTTAAGGCAGTGTGCGCGTGTTTTAACATGAATCAGCCTAGTTCACACCGTGTAAGGATGTGTGCATGCGTGTAACACCGTGTAGGGATGTGTGCGCGCGTTTAAGTGACTGTGAGCGTGTTTAAGCTGGTGTGCACATTGCTCCCCCTCAGGAAACAGAGAGGAAACAGGAAACAACTAAATTACACGGAAACTGCCGGAGGATACTGCTGCAGTTAATTGTTGGAAACAATTGGAAGCAGGCAATTATGCAGGCAGACTAGAAGCCCAACCCAGCACTTAAAACACTGCAAAGAGCAGTGCAGGGTGTTTCTCACAAGAGATACTGCAAGAAAGTAAGCTATCAGAATTGAAAACTGAAAAAGCTGAACTCAGAGCAGAAATGCTAGGGGCTGCCATAGCTGTTATAATCAAGCAAAGGCAAATTGCTGAGGGTGGTGTCAATGCAGATGCTGACAGACAACCCAGAGTGAGGAGAAGGAGAAGAGTATACAGGCCCAGGGTCACCTACCATGGGTTACATGAGCTGGAGATAGTAGAGCGCTACAGAGTGGACAGAGACCTTCTGCAGCAGATTGTTGAGCTGTGCAGGCCACATCTCACACACAGAACCAACAGAGGGGAACCCATCCCAGTGGAAACCAAGGTATGTGTTGGCCTAAGAATACTAGCAACAGGTACCTTCCAGAGACCAACTGGTGATATGATGGGGATATCACATGCATCAGCCTCCAGGGTACTGCACCAGTTCCTGGATGCCATGTCAGCACATGTCGGTGATAATATATATGTCCCTAATGACCGTGAGGTTGTGGCCAGCAATATGCGTCTCTTCCAGCAAATAGCGGGATACCCTGAGGTGCTGGGGGCAATAGACTGCACGAATGTACGAATCAAAGCACCAGCTGGTGAGCGGGGTAGAGTCTACATTAACCGCAAGGGATACCCCTCCATCAACTGCCAGGTCATGTGTGATGCCCAGGGCATAATAATGAATGTGTGTGCTGGCTGCCCTGGGAGCTACCATGATTCCCACATCTGGCATCTGACGCAGCTGTACCAATCATTTGCCAGTGGGGACTTCCCACACGGACACCTAGTGGGGGATGCAGGTTATGCACTTGAGCCGTGGCTGATGACACCCATCAGAAATGCACACACACCTGAACAGGAACGCCATAATGAGGCACACGCACAAACACGTAATGTCATAGAGCGTGTGTTTGGGCTGCTCAAGTCACGGTTCTGGTGTCTGGACACATCTGGTGGAGCCTTGCAGTACACACCAACTACATGTACCCAAATGGTCATGATATGTGCTATGCTACATAATATGATCCTGCGGAAACAGCTGCAGCAGGACCAGCACAGGGTTGGGCCTAACATCCCCCCACCATTGCCAAGGCCACCACAGGCAGAGGGTGACTCGGAGGAGGAACAACCTGACCTTGTCCCAGTAGGCAGAAGGAGGCATGCCCAGTATGCCCTGGCCTTGGCAAAGAGGCAACGCATAGCACATACACTTGGTTAGTAGGAACACTGGGACTGATACCCGCTCTGACTCACTCATATAGTAACAGGGATGCCTAACATGACACAACCTGCTTCCAAACATGTACAGGGAGTGTAGTATGTGCATCCGACAGAGGCAGCCCTGCAGCACCACCTGAGGCATGAATGCCATGTGTTAAGTAATGTAATACCATGTACCATATGCACACCTGAGGACCCGACTAACATCCACCCACACCAATCATAAACCACAAAAACACAAACCTACCTCATAGGTACCTGGCGATAGTAACCTAGATGTAATGCTACCCAATGCCAGAAGTATAAATGCTGCAGTGTAAACGCACACAGTATAGAGAATGTAGATATCAGTGCTGTAATAGAAAACAGGGTCAAAGCCCACATCAGCACCCTGACACTACCAGGTCACACCTCTGTCCTAATAGCAGGAACTGCCCCAGGCCTACTCTGGCAATGTGAGTGTCAAACGAAATATTACTGTCAACCTGGGTGCCCAGGACCCTGATAACCTCTTCTGTGCTTAGAGGATTGCCACCTAGATGGGAACTAGGGGTAACCCTGTTGTTCCCAAGGGTATGACTATGCATTGTTTAGCGTTTAACGTAAGGCCATGGCTCTGGCACCAGTTATCTGTGTCTATGAGACCCTTCTGAAGGATGTCTGTGTCAGATGGGTTTCCAACTATGCTTCCCAGTTTGCAGTCATCTTCAAACTTTGTCAGCCATAATCCTCCTGTGTTTGCTCGTACTTCTGAAAAGTAGATGCTGAACAAATGTGGGCCCAGGACTGAGCCCTGTGGAACACCACTTGTGACAGCTCTGGAGTGTGACATGGCACCAGCAACTTTGACCCTGTGTGTTCTGTCACTTAGCCAGTTTGCAACCCATGCTGTGATGTATGGGTTCACAATTAAGCTGGTGATGTTTTCAATGATACCTGAGTGGGGTATTGTGTCGAAAGCCTTTGCCAGGTCAAGGTAGGCTGAGTGGACTGCCTTGCCCACGTCAATGGCCTGGGTGACTGTCTTGAAAAAGTCAACCAAGTTTAAAAGGCATGATCTGCCCTTGACAAAGCCAAACTGGATTGGATCCAATGTCTGCAAGTCCCCTATGTCTTCATTTATAATTCCCATTATGAACCTCTCCATAGCTTAGCAGAACAGGCTTGTCAAGCTGATGGGATGGTAGTTTCCGGGGTTGGTGGAAGCACCTCCTTTGTGAAGTGGGTCCACCGTTGCCGTATGCCACTCCTTGGGCACATATCCTGAGGTGAGGCTAAGATTAAACAGCTGCCCTAACTGCGGGTGTAATTACTCATTGGGTTCATGGAGCACACAACTGGGGACACCATCTGGTCCCATGTATAAAGTGTTTTCCACCTTGGATAGAGCAGTTCTCACCCCAGCATTGGAGATGTTTGGGGGGCTACAATCCTCTGGTGTAGATACCCCTCCAGTTGGGGGGAGGGGGGGAAATCTGCACTGAACCTGTCAGCCAGTATGTTGGCAATGTCTGTAGGTTCAGTGATATTTACATCATTCCGAACTAATTCTGAGCATATCTGGGAGTTCCCTCCCAGGTTTCAAACATAGGTAAGAAAGGCCTCATGATTGTCCCTTGAGTCCTGAGTGGGTTTACTCTCAAAACTCGCCTCGGATGATTGTATGGGGGAACCCAGTGTTTTACTCACAATGAGCAGGGGTGTCCTCCCTTTTACAGATTTCGCTCTATCTCGTAGTAGCTCCTTCCTTGTGTTGTAGAGCTTGTTTATGGCTAGGGTCCACCAGACTGGATGCTTGCCTGTGGTACAAAGAGTCTTTGTTTTGTTTGGGATTGCCTGATCCATGCAGTCCTGGAGGTGCTGGTAGAAGGCATTTGTAAGTGATACAGTGGCTTGGGTAATGGTGTCCACTGGCTTGGGGGCCTTGAAAGAGGCCACACCAGTCCTTAGAAATGTGAAGTTGGCATTTGAGAAGGTCTTCACTGTTTGTTTTTCTATCTGGGGTGTGGGTGGGATGTGGACTCCCACTGAGATTAGTCCATGATCTGATCTCACCAATGATGGGTATACTTCTGGTGTTGAACAGTGTGACCCCATGTTCGTGATGATGAGTTCTAGTATGTTGCCTCCACTTGTGGGGATTGGGACAAGTTGTTCCATGGCATTTGAGTGTATGAACTCTTGGAACCTTTGTGTTAGAGTGTTGTTGCTTGATTAGTGATCCCAGTCTATATGTGGATAGTTGGAATCACCCAGTAAGATGGTGTTTGGAGATACATTTATCCCCTTCAGTGTTTGCAGGACAGCTGTGTGAGGTACCTGAGTTTGAGAGGGTGGCATGTAACATGCTACAAACTGCAGAGCAGTCTTGCCTACGGTCACTGGCACCTGGATGGTCTCCGATGCATCGTGTGTTGCCACCAACCATGAGGTGAGGGTGTCCTTGATGAATATGGACACCCACCCTCCTTTCTTGGTGTTGTCCGGATTCTGGTGCCGGAACGCATGATATGAGGTAACACCCGATAGTGCCGGGGTGCTGTCAGAAGCTGTGAACCAGGTTTCAGGCACAGCACAGACATCAATGTGCTACATACTGAGAAGGGCATAGAGTGTGTGCAGCTTGAGGTTGAGACCTCTGGCATTGAGCAGCATTACCCTTAGTGTCTTTCCTTTACTGTGTTCTAGGGTGGTAGGTGTAGAATCTGAATCTTGCATAAAAAAGGCACAATGGGGGTGGCAAGAGCATCAGCCGAAATCTGGAAGCCCAGGGGTGACAGGTGCAAGCCATCCCTTGCAAATCAGCGTGGCCTGTCCAGCATGTCACCCCAGGCAGACAGACATTGGACCCCCTTTGAATGACACCATAGTTTAAGCAAATTATTACAGCTGATCATCTTGTCTCTGTTTATGTGGCATCATACTTGGTGAAGGTAGGATACTGCTGAAGGTCAGGGTCATACCTGCCTGGCCTACATAATCAGAGGGATCCTCTATGTTTCCTTCCATGTAGTCCAGGGAGGTACATCTCAGGTCGTTCACACCAGCATGGATAATGACTGGGTCAGACTTGTACTTGCAGTTGAGTGACCTGAGTGCTTGCATTATGTGGTGGATTACAGTGCCCGATAGGCAGCTTACTGTGACCTCCTCCGTACTCGATCTGGTGAGCGGGACGTCAGTGTGTCTGACTATGGAGTCACCTATGACAAGTGTGTCTGGCATTGTGTTTGGCCTTAAGGGCTGTGACTGTTTGGCACACCGACTCTGTGGTCAATGTGTTGCATGTGCTGTGCCCTGTGGAGGCAGTTGTGTGAGTGTCTGCTGTGGTGGCCACTGCTGTTTTGGTAGAATTCTGATCAGAGCCTCTGAGTATGTCTCTGTGTGTCTATGTGTATGATCTTAAGTTGTGATAGTGCCATGTGAGACTGGGTTTGTGATGTGTGTGGTTACCTTCACCTTCTCTCTGGTCTTGCTAGTCCTATGTTGAGAGAGCTCAGCCTCCACTTTGGCTATATAGTTGCATCTCTCACATGTATGTGTGTTTTATGGGAGAAGGAGAGGGTTGTCAGTGTACATGAGGCAAGTGTAACATTACCTCAATATTCCCAGGTTCACCAGCTGAGCAGGAGAGGACACTAGCAACTGATCCCTAGACATGCTAGAAGGAATAGACAAAACAATGTTGGAATACAGGGAGATATCAAGCCCCCCAAACCACATCATAGTGCTTGACTGACAATACCTACACATACACCAGTGTTTCATAGTGTCATAGTTTACTACTAGGCTATCTGCCCTAGTGCATGTATAAGCCTAGCCATAGTGATGTGGCTATTGCCACCCCTTATAGTGGTAGTAAGTGTACAGAATAGATTCCGAATATTGTGCTTCTGACTTAGTAGTGACACATTATGACCCCCTTACGTAATTGAATAACATGACTGTGCCTCTGTCTAGTCTGTGCCTCTGTCTCATATGCAGTTGTCCAGATGTCTCCTGAAGAGAGTCAGTGAGGGACTCTGTCAAACATGAACTGGGATACTCTGCTAGAGTGTGAGATGCCTCTGAGTTATGACTCTGTCCCTCCAGCATGTCCTATACATGTATGTGCTGAGGTTCAAATCCTCAGCTCTCATGGCTCTGGTGGATTTGGATTGCTTGCAGTGGAGCATGTCCACCAAATCCTGATTGGACATGGTCTTGTATGTCAGGCATAGGTCACCTGTAAATATGCGGTATGACACTGAACAAACCTGGATTTCCTCTATTCTGGAAGCATATGACATGTGTTGAAGAACCCTGATCTACATGGTAGGTACTTTTGGGGTCTCTCCAGCTGTTGCAAGTGCTGGGCGAGGTACATACCATATGGGGCTTTGTATTCAATCATGGGCCTGATAAGGGAGAAGGATAGTGGAACAATGACCTCCTATGATCTGGATGGAAAACCCTCCATGATAAGGTGGGCAAGATAGAAAGTCTTCCTAACCACTTTGGCAACAGGGGTGTCAAAAGAGATGTCACTATCTACATGTGTCCCCAGGTGTCTGATTTGTTTTCTGTGCTCAGTGGGTTGTTGTCTATGTATTGATCTGTGGGTACTTTGTTCCTCCCAAAGGGGATGAATACACATCAGTTGCATTCAGTTTCAGGCCATGAGTCTGGCACCAGCTATCTGCCTTTGTGACGGCATTCTGTAGTATGTGTGTGCCGGCTGATGTATTCACTATGGTGCCTAGGTTGCAGTCATCTGCAAACTTTGTCAGCCACAACCCCCCCTATGTTTGCTTTCACATCTGAAATGTAAATACCAATTAAGAGGGGTCCCAGGACACATCCTTGTGGGACACCACCTGTGACTGGCTTCGAATCTGACAAGGCACCTGCAATGTTGACTTTATGGGTTCTGTTTCTTAGCCATTTTGCAACCTATCCTGTGACATATGCTGTTATATGTCAGCTGTTGAGCTTGGCTATGATGCCTGAGTGGGGTATTGTGTCACAGGCCTTAGCCAAGTGCAGGTAGGCTGCGTGGACTGCGTAGCCCTCATCGATGGCCCTACTGACAGTTTCATAGTAGTCAACTAGGTGCAAAAGGCAGGATCTGCCCTGCACAAAGCTGAACTGGGTGGGAACAAGGGTCCGTAGGTCAGCAATGTGTCTGTGTAAGAGCTCCATAATGACTCTTCCCATAGCTTTGCAGACAAGGCTGGTTAAGCTTGTGTGGTGGTAGTTGCCATGGTCTGTGGAGGCATCTCCTTTGTGGAGTGGGACCACTGTTGCCGTAGCCAGTGTTCAGGTACATATCCTGTAGCAAGACTAAGGTTAAATAGCAGTTGTATATACGGGTCCAGCTCCTTCTGGAGTTCAC
The DNA here is from genome assembly GCF_019279795.1 of Protopterus annectens. Classification (NCBI taxonomy): domain Eukaryota; kingdom Metazoa; phylum Chordata; order Ceratodontiformes; family Protopteridae; genus Protopterus; species Protopterus annectens. The sequence continues at coordinate 1,770,814,929 of NC_056741.1, read as the reverse complement.
ATAGCATGCAACCGGGGATACCAGCAGGTCCCATTGATGCTGTGTACTTGTCTTTGCTGAGTGCGGCTCTCACATGGACATCCAAGATGACAGTGAGGTTACATACAGCAGTGATAACTATCTTCTTTTGGGGGTGAGGGAGGGGGTAAATCGCACTGAAGCTGTCCGCCGGAATGTTGTCAATATCTGTCAGGTCACTGGAATATATGTTGTTGTGTACCAACTCTGAGCATATCTGAGGGTTCCCAACCAGGTGTCTGACATAACTGAAGAAAGCAGTGTGGTTACCTTCATTGTCTTTGGTGATTTATGTCCCCAAGTTGACCTTGCATGTCTTTATGAGATAATGTAGCTTTCTACTAGTGCTGATCACAGCTGTCTTCCCTTTTGAGATGTAGCTCTGTCTTGCATTAGTAACCCTCATCTGTCATACAGTTTGTTTATGGCTGGGGTCCACCAGACAGGACACTTTCCCTTTGTGGAAAGGGTCCTGTTTTTATTTGTGATTGCATGGTCCATGCTTTCTGACATCTAGCTAAGGGGAGGTCATCGTGGTTCTGCAGTTATCTTTCATCAGCATTAGAAATGACCACAACAGCCCCTGTGGGGTGTACCTCATGCAGACACATCCAGCACCTGTAAAGTCCACAACAGTACCTCACCAGGAGTATGAAAGAGCTGGAACACATGTAATGTGTCACCTGATTAAACAGAGTGCAGCTGCACACACTGCCATGCTGTCCACCCAGATGCAAGCTGTGCCTGATGTAGAAAGCCATGTCCAAGCTGGAATCAATGCACATGTTGCACCTTGTACAATCTGAATGGCAGGGAGCTATGCACATGAGGGACCTGAATTCCAGCACTGACATACATAGGACAGGCTGTACTGCATTATCCATAACACAGAAGCCACCCCCACGCATGAGTAAACTACCAGTACAGGTTGTCCGTAGAGACACTCGTTGATTCCCCTCAACAGGAATCCTAATGAGTGGATGGGAGATGGGAGGTTTACCCTGGGTATCAATGTTATGTCACAGGTAGACAGAGGCACAGTATACTAAACAAGACATATGTCATGGCAAACTACACTTACAATGTGTTGATGGACAAACACACTCTCCGACTAGCATTAGAAATGGCCTAGGGCACATCGGTAGTGTTTACCAATGTACACCCATGTTGTGGAATACACTACTGATGTTGGATGAGGCTGTTGTAAGTAGTTCACATCTGAACATAATGCAACATGGTCAGATAGGTTCATAGGTACATAGGTTTATACTAGGCTATCTTCCTAAGGCAGGTATAAGCCTAGCACAGAGTTTGTTGGCGACACCACCCCTTATATGGAAACAGTACTGTGCCCATTATTTTGTCATGCCTCTCTCCAGCAGTGACACAGTGACGATCCCCGGGTTAAACGTATGACCTTCCATCCACAGGTCAAGATACCTCTTGAACACAGCCAGCAAGGTGCTCTGCCTCACATGGACCGGGATTGTATTCCACAGCATAGGGAGTCTCTGGGTGATAACTCCATCCCTCCAACATGTCCAATGTACATCCCTGCTAAGGTGTAAGTCACTTGCACTAGTGGTTCAGGTGGATCTGCCGATTCTGAGGTGGAGCATGTCCATTAATCCCTGTTTGGACATGGCCTTGCATGTCAGGCACATGTCACCTCTAAGCAGACGGTATGTGAGTGAATAGAGTGGGAGTGTCTTCAATCTGGCAGCATATGACAGCTGTTGGGGTTCCTTGATCCTTTAGGTGGGGGACATTCAGGGTGTCTCCAATTGCTGCAGATGTTGGGTGAGATACATCCAGAATAAGGCATTCTGCTTGATCATCAGTCTGATAAGTGAAGAGTACAGGGGAACAATGACCCACTAGATCTGGATGTGAATCCCATCCTGATCAGGTGGGCAATGTAGAAGGTCTTTCTAGCCACTTTAGCAATGTGAGTGTCAGAAGAACGGCGACTGTTAACCTGGGTCCCCAGGTCCATGATAACCTCCTCTGTGCTTAGAGGATTGCCACCTATATGGTAGCTTGGGGTTACCTTGCCTTTCCTGAAGGGTATGTCTACACATGTTGTGCACTTTGACTTCAGGCCATGGCTCTGGCACCAGCTATCAGTTACCGTGAGTCCCTTCTGAAGGATATCCGTGTTTGATGCACTGTCCACTATGGCGCCCAGTGTGCAGTCATCTGCAAACATTGTCAGCCAAAGTCCTCCCATGTTGGCCTGTACTTCTGGGAAGTACATGACAAACAATAGGGGGCCAAGGACTGAGCCCTGTGTGACACCACCTGTGACCAGCCTGGAGTCTAAAATAGTGCCAGCAACTCTAACCCTGTGGGTCCCATCCTTAAGCCAGTTTGCAACCCATCTTGTGACATATGGGTTTACATTTCAGTTGTTAGGGTTTTCCACAAGACCTGAATGGGGTATTGTGTTGAAAGTGTTTGCAAGGCCAAGGTAGGCTGTATGGACTGCCTTTCCCCAACAATGGCCTAAGTGATCGTTTTGAAGATGTCAACCCAGTACAAAAGGCATGATCTGCCCTTGACCAAGCCAAAATGGGATGGGTACAATGTCTGCATGTCCCCCATATCTTTGTTTATGAGCTCAATTATGATCCTCTCCATAGCTTTGCAGACTAGACTTGTTAAGCTTATGGGGCAGTAATTACCATGGTCTGTAGAGGCACCGCCTTTGTGCAGATGTGCACAACTGGACCCTAACCAGGCTGCTGTGCACACTATGGAAATGTAAAGCAGTGATAGGACTAAAGCCCAGGATACTGACCACCACAGTGAAAGTACTGAACCACTACACTATACAGTACTCCAGTGTTAGGTCAGTATGAATGGATGTTGACAATTGTGTGCAAAGTATCCCATGCAAAACCTGAAGGCACAGTATACTCCCTGTTGTGTTCACACAAAAAGCATTTGGACAGTAACTACACAACATGGCACACAACATGGCACAGAACACACAACCATAAACTGGAGGTATTTGTTGAAGGTCACACTCATCCACAAATGTGATGTGCTGCAGAGTTCAACATATGGAAAGCCCACACTGGGCATGCTCACACACTTAGATAAATGAGACATCTTTCACACAACATGCCATGGGAAGGCTGAACTGGGCATGCTCACACACTTGGTCCAAATGTTACTCCTAGCAACTGTGAAAACACACCAGAGGATGCTCATTCCCCTTTCTAGACACTGATCATGTAAGCACCCTATAAGTATATCAGGAGAAAAGGGCTCTCTCAATAATCCGAATAGCGCGCTCCGCTAATGCGTCCGTCTCTAGTGTCATAACTTAGTTAGGTTGGGGTTTGAATCCAGCAAATGTGTGTGAAGGGGTGCAAGTGCGTATAAAAAGAACATCCCTTTTGGCAACTGGGAAAACACACCACAGGACGCTCATTCCACTTTCTAAACTCTGATGATGTCAGCACCCTATAAGTATATCATGTGAAAGAAAATTGCAGAGTAATGCGAATAGCGCGCTGAGCTAATGCGTCCGTCTCTAGTGTCATAACCTAGTTAGGTAGGGGTTTGAATCCAGCAAGTGGCAAGTGTGTATGAAGGGGGGTAAGTGTGTATGAAAAGAACATCCCTTTTGGCAACTGGGAAAACACACCACAGGATGCTCATTCCACTTTCTAAACTCTGATGACGTCAGCACCCTATAAGTATATCATGTGAAAGCAAATCTCCCAATGATGCGAATAGCGTGCTGTGCTAATGCATCCGTCTCTAGTGTCATAACATAGTTAGGTAGGGGTTTGAATCCAGCAAGTGGCAAGTGTGTGTGAAGGAGTGCAAGTGTGCATGAAAAGAACATCCCTTTTGGCAACTGGGAAAACACACCACAGGACGCTCATTCCACTTTCTAAACTCTAATGATGTCAGCACCCTATAAGTATATCATGTGAAAGAAAATCTCCCAGTAATGCAAATAGCGTGCTGCGCTAATGGGTCCGTCTCTAGTGTCATAACATAGTTAGGTAGGGGTTTGAATCCAGCAAGTGTGTGTGAAGGGGGTTAAGTGTGTTTGTATGAAAAGAACATCCCTTTTGGCAACTGGGAAAACACACCACAGGACACTCATTCTACTTTCTAAACTCTGATGATGTCAGCACCCTATAAGTATATCATGTGAAAGGCAATCTTACAGTAATGCGAATAGCGCGCTGCGCTAATGCGTCCGTCTCTAGTGTCATAACATAGTTAGGTAGGGGTTTGAATCCAACAAGTGTGTGTGAAGGGGTATAAGTGTATATGAAAAGAACATCCCTTTTGGCAACTGGGAAAACACACCACAGGATGCTCATTCCACTTTCTAAACTCTGATGATGTCAGCACCCTATAAGTATATCATGTGAAAAGAAATCTCACAGTAATGAGAATAGCGCGCTGTGCTAATGCGTCCGTTTCTAGTGTCATAACATAGTTAGGTAGGGGTTTGAATCCAGCAAGTGTGTGTGAAGGGGAGGGTAAGTATGTATGACTAAAATATCCCTTTTGGCAACTGGGAAAACACACTACAGGATGCACATACCCCTTTCTAAATGATATCACAATTATGTATGGCTTTTGAGTACAGACATGCCACGTGTGCTTTGCCCACACAGAATGCCCATGTGTGCGGGTTGTCCCTCACAATAATGCATGACATTGATTAAACCAGTTATGGCAATGCACACATGATGTATGTGTGTGCCAAATACACATATGTACCTGTGACCTTCAATAGTTACCATGTGTGATGCCTGACACATGTGAATACATGGTATTTGCACAGGGTAACATTATGACTGTGGTCTTCTGTGCAGGTGCTGCATGTGGGATGTGTATATACAGTGTGAGACGTAGATGCTATCAGCCTAGTAGTGAGGGATACACACCTGGTCTGGGGCATATAGTCTACATGTTGTTGATGTACAGGTGCTGCATGTTTTCACCTGTTGTGGGAGTGGTAAGACGTTATTCCACAGCAATGCAGTGACAGCATGCTAAGAACCATTCAGCCAGGGTGTTGTAGCTACACTAATTCATTAGCATTCAGTAATATGTCAGAATCCCTGGTGAGGGTCTGATGCCAACCAAGGTCAGGGTCTACCAGCCTGTGTCACTTGCTCAGTGATCCTTTCCATGTTCCCTATCATGTATCCCAGTGAGGGACATCCCACATCAGCTGTGGTGGCATGGACAATGACTGAGTCATATGTGTCCATGCATCTGACTGACCTGTATGTTTGTGTTATGTGGTGGACCACAGTGCCCCATGAGCATATCACTGTGACCTACACATTGTCCAGCCTGGTGAGCATGTTCTCACTGTACTGGACAATAAAGGTACCTAACACAACTGCGGCAGTAGTGTTGTATAGCTGTACAGACTGTGCTTGTTTGACACACAGGATTTGTGTGCTATGTGTTATGCGTGCTGTGTGCAGGCCTAATGTATGCCTGTGTGCCAGCTGCAGAGATGTCTGCCAGTCATGCAGGATGCTATACTTAGGCTCCACAACTGACCCGGTGTGTTTCCATGCTTGCATTGCTGTCCGTGTAGGTCCACATCAGATTGGTATTGCTGTCACTGTAGTATTTCATGCCACCAGACAGGTTATGCCAGTACTGGATTCAGAGTGCTTAGTCCACAGTTTGGCCATGTGTTTCCATCTCATACATGTGTTGTACATCCATGGGTAGGGGATAGGGTTGACTGTGTACATGTGGCAGCTGTGACATTACTACATGACACACATATCCCACAACTGTACCATAGAGGTGACTGACAACTGACCTTTGTACATGCTAACATAGCATTGAGATTGCATTGGTGATTAACAGCACATAGGGCCAATAGTGAACAAGATACATAGGTCCATAGGTTCATACAGGGATGTCTGCCCAGGGCATGTATCCACCTAGCCAGAATGTGTGTGGCTTTCAACATGCATTGTAAATCTGTCTTGCTATGCCCTTTTCCAAGGTTAGTATACTGTGCCTCTGTCTCACAGTGACACATAAGTGATACCCAGGGTAACCCTACAATGTCACATCCAGTCATTAATATCACTCTTGAAGACAGTCACTGAGTCAGTCTGCCTAACCTCTATTGGGATAATATTCAAGAATGAAGGGAGCCTCCAGAGTTGTGAATGTGCCCCTCCAGCATGTCCTATGTATATCACTCCTGAGGTTCAAGTCTTTCCAGCGTGTATCCTGATGGGATCTGGATATTCTGAGGTGCAGCATGGCCATTAAGTGAGGGTTTGACATGGCTTTATATGTCAGACACAGATTGCCTATGAAGAGGCAGTATGCCATCGAGTAGAGTTTGCAGTCACCTGCGACTTGCTCAGCCACAGTACTTCCATGTTGGCCTGTACCTATGGTAAATATATAATGAACATGACAGCTCCCAGGGCTGAGCCTTGTGGGACACCACTTGTACCAGGTTGGAGGCTGACATGGCTCCAGCAAGTCTAGCCATGTGTGTTCTGCCCTTGAGCCAGTGTGCAATAACCATAGTGACATAGGGGTTAATATGTACACTGGTGAGCTTCCCTATAATGCACAAGTGGGGTATTGTATCAAAGGCTTATGCAAGGTCCAGGTAGGCTGTGTAGACCTCCTTCCCCTTGACAGTGGCCTTGGTGACTGTTTCAAAGAAATCAAACAGGTTTGAGAGGCAGGATCTGCCATTAACAAAGCCAAACTGTGTATGGTGACATGTCTGTAGGTGCACAATATCTAGATATGTGAGGTTCATGATGATCCTTGCCATAGCTTTGCAGACAAAGCTAGTCAGACATATGGGGCGAATAGTGTCCAGGATCCGTGAAGGCACCACCTGAATGTAGAGGGACCACTGTTGCTGTACGCCACTCTCTGGCCACATATCATGTAGTAAGTCTGGGATTGAACAGTGGTGTTATGTCTGGGTGTAGCTCTTCTTGTGGTTCATGTAGGACACAGCCTGGGACACTGTCTGGTCCCATTGATGCAGTGTTTATTGCTTTGGGAAGGGCATCTCTTACCTGAGCATCTGTGATGTCAGGGGGGGCAGCACTCTGCCGCGAGACATATTTGCCCTTTCGGTGTGGTGGGGGGAGAAGGCAGCAGTGAACCTGTCCACTAGGATGATGGCAATGTGTGTGTGTTTTGTATTTTGTGTGACATCTTGGATTACCTCTGAGCATATCTGGGTAGTACCACCCAGGTTCCTAACATAACTACAGACAGCCTTGTGATTATCCTCAGTGCCTTGTGGAATCTTCTCTCAAAGATGGCCTTAGACAATCGCATGGGTGCCTGTAGTTGTCTTCCAATACTCATCTGTGGTGCCTTCACATTTTGGGAGGTTGTTGTATCATGTAGTGGCGTCATCCTTCTATTGTATAGTGTGTTTATGGCTGGTGTCCGGCACCCAGGACATCTGTCTTTGGAGAATTGGGTCATGCTTTCATATGTGGTGTCATGATCCATGCATTCCTGAATGTGTCCGTAGAATGCCTTTATACAGGTATCTGCAGTCTGGTCCATATTTTCAACAGGTCTGGGGCCTTTGAAGGTTTCTACATCATTTATGAGGGGTGTGAACTTGCTTGACATGAGCTGTTGACAGACGTGCCGCCCCCCAGACAGAGCAAGGTGAGGGTCACATTTAGCTACCTGTCGGGTGGTAGAATGTGCCACATAACACAGGCACACAGGTCACTCCACAGCAAGTACAACTATGAGGCAGTCATTGTCCATGCTGGTGCAAACAACCTGAGACGTACCTCCCTGGACCACATGGAAAGAGACACAGAGGAGCTCTTACAGCACCCTCTCAAACTCAGGACTCCCACACAGCCTTCATGCTGACACAGGAGAGTATAGATTTCTCTGCAAACACCATCATACTGGGTGACATCAGCTACCCAAACATAGACTGTGAACATTACACAAGCCACAATACCCAAGCTCTAGGGTTCCCATAGATCAGACATTCTTTAGCTATGGAACAGGTAACCAACCTTCCCACAAGAGGGGCAGATATACTAGACCTGATCATCACAAACATGAGTACAAAATGCTCACCACTGGGAGTATATCCCTCATTGTTGCAATCAAACCATATACAAATCACACTGGAGTACTGGATCCCCCACATATGCAAACCTCGAACACATCGATGTGTGTGTGGGAAATGCCCCTATTAGCAGCTGTGACAGTACAGTACAGGATGCAGATCCCCCTTTTGAAACACTGATGATGTCAGGACTCTATAACTATATCACCTGTATTAAAGTTCTCCAGTAATTCTCATAGCACGCTCTGCTAATGCGTTTTTCTCTAGTGTCAGAACATAGTTAGGTAGGGGTTTGAATCCTGCAAAGGGAATGTATGAGTGGGGTTTATGTGTGTGCACTATGCTGGGAAGGATAAGTTCCTTTTGCCAACTGGGAGAACACACTACAGGGTGCACATCCCTCCTCCTACACACAGATGATGTCAGCACCCTCTAAGTACAGCATTAGAAAAGATTTCCACAACTATTGCATATAGCACACTCTGCTAATGTGTTTGTTTCTACTGACATAACACAGTTAGATATGGGTTTGAATCTTGCAAATGGAAAGTATGTGCTTTACTGTGGGTGGGATTAGTGTGTGTGCACAATGATGGGGGTGGGATGGGGCTATGCACTGCAGGGTGCTCATTACCCTTAACAAGCAGTGATGTTGACAGCACCCTATACAAACAAAAGAGAAGGTGGTGGTACCAATAACACATGTAAGGTAACACTTCTTCAAGTAATGTCCACAAAACGAAGTAGGATAATCAAACAATTCTTTTATTCTATACAAACAACATGACAACAGGCAACTGCCAGTACTCAGTATAGTGTTACATGCTACTGTAACACGCACATGTACCAGAATATACCTAGATAGTGTTTTGAAGCCTGAATGTGGCAAGTGTGTGGATGTGGGATGTGTCTGTGTGTGCATTTCTGTATGGGAAACATGTTTGACGTGGCAATCAGGGTACCACAGTACCTGATGCACATTACATCTTTGAACTGATGAGGTTGCCTGCACCCTGTGAGTACAGGTAGAGAAGAGGAAGTGAGTAGTAAACAACATAGTGCACTTCTCAAATGTGTACCTGTCATGTATTGACAGCTACTCATGTAGGGTAATAAATAATGGGAATGGCAGGTGAGCGTGTGCATGTGTGTGGGTAGCAGGGTGTGTATAAATGCATGTGTGACAGAACAGATACATATAGCTGAATCTACATAACAGCACATGATGCACATTCCCATGGTCAATGTTAGCATGTGATGGTGTGCAGCTGGTACACTTTGGTAAGTAGTATGGGTGCAGATAACAATTGAGGACATTCATACAGTTACTGCAACAGGACTGCTGGGATATACACACAATCATACTGGAACAGTGAACAGTTACAAACATGTTACTACTTATACACATCTATGTAGTCACCCTGTGCATCAGCAACGTGTATACCTTTTCCTGCACCAATGTTGTAGTATGCAGGAGGTGGCACAGTGTCATCATATGCACAGGGTGTGGGTTAGGTATACCCAAGCCAGCCACTGGTGACACCAATTGACATGTGTGTGTATGTGTGTTTGTGAGGGGCAGCAGTACAGGGTGGACCAGTGTTGGTGCAGTGTGTGTGTGTATGTGTTTGCCCTAGGTGTTAGGTTTCTGCATGTGTGTAAGCACGCACACAGTCCCACATAATGGCTGCCATGTACAGGGTTTTGTGGACAGCCACAGACTGCACCTGTCAGGTCATCCAGATCAGTGTCTGTGGGCACAGACACGGTACCTGTGCCTGGCAGGGTGCTACGGGTCGTATCCGTACTAACCCAGACTGGGTACTGTCCAGAAGCAGGTGTGCTGACTGGTCACAGTTCCCTGTTGGGACTGTCCAGAGCCACGTGCACGTGGTCTCCTGGGGCGTCCTGATGATAGCACAGTCCCAGCATTGCTGGTGCTGGTGCTGGCACTTGAGGTGCGAGTGGGCCTGTTGTCGCCCGCGCCACTGCCAGCTGGTGCTGTTGCTGGCATACGGCCACGTCGACGTCGCAAACGCACACCATCGCCCTGGTCCATGGACATCTGGTTGTGGAGCAGCTGGTCTATGCCCCCACAACGTCTGTCAATGACATCTGTGAAGTTACGGATAGCATTCGCAACGTCACGCATGCCGTCTGTCATGGCTGTGTGACATGCTCTCAGCTCCCTCAGACCCTGTCTGGTGTACCTTTCCATACGTGCCTGTGCCTGCATGACAGTTCGAAACATAGTGGAGGTTGACATACCTCCTTGGGCACGTCGGCCAGAGGCAGTACAGCCACGGATGCCCCCACGAGAACCCATGGGCGACTGTCAGCGTGGTACCATTGGATGACCCTGCTCATGGCTGCCTTGTGGGGATGCATGTACCACAGGTACCACATTACCCTGATCTATGCCCACTGCAGACTGTCCATCACCTAGAGACAATGGTGACAAAGGATGTAACGGCAGGATGACTGTGTGCATTGACGGGGTTGACAGCTGTGTACTGTCAATTGGCTGACCAATGGTGGACCCAGACACACCTTCCTGCACCATTACAGACATTTCATCATCATCAGTACCTGGGGCACAAGATTCAGGTTCCCTGCTGCAGGTCACCAGAGCAGCACCAGAACCTACGGGAGGAAAACAGGGAACACAGATTACAGTCCCAACACATATTTGACAGAGATGCACTTCAATACTAATGCACACATTCAGAAATGGACACATGCACTCATGGACACTAACACACATGCACACATGGGCACAGGCACACTCATACACATGCACACCCCACAGTAAACACACACATCAGTACCGTGTTACACTACTCTTAATTTAGTACAACTGGGTATTACAGTTATTATTAACACCCTCACCAGCATGTCTACTACAGCGTTACACTACTCTTACTAGTATTATAAATTGTTTTTAGGTAATGTTTAAAACACTCACGAGCATGTATGGCCTGCCTCATTGCTAGATGGGAGGGACCTGGAAGTGTGAAGAGAGTAATGTCAGTGGGCACAAGTGTGCCATTTGTTTTGCACATGATACAGTACAGTAGTACACTAGTTCCCTTATACACATCAGCTGCTCATAATGTCTGTATCACACATGCACAATTACATATCATGATGACATACACATACCACATGCACGCCTTATGCATGCATGAAGTAACAGTGTACAGAACAGTCATATGTACATACCAGGAGTTAACTCTAATCTCACCCTTACCACTCTTCAAACGACAACTCAAACTGTACTTCCAAAACCACTGGCTTTGTTCTTGTTGGACTCCAGGCTAACATCCCTCTCCCCACCCTCTCTTTACCTTTAACCCCTCATTGTGCATAAAAACTAGCTTCTACCCTGTTTCTTTCACCTTGATGTCCTTCTATGCTCTGACCTACTTCTCCCATCCCTCCCACCTCCTCTTGACTGTCTTCCTTCTTTTCCTCACTTCCCTTCTTGACTCCTGCCTCTTCCCTATTATTTTATCTTTCATACTCCTTCTACTTCTCTACCCTTCTGAGCCCTAAGTATTATCTATATGGCTTTTGCCTTATTGCATAACCGTTATGCTTTAGGTAGAATTGCTTTGAAACCGACAGTACATTGTGTATGACTCTAAACTGTTTGAGTTCCTTAAATGTATGTTGATTTAATTAACAGGCTGGTGTATATTTCTATTCTGTTGGCTGTCTGTATTAACAACTTGTCTGTCTGCCTTTATTATGTTATGTGTGGAGCTTTTCTCCCCAGGCCTCTACTGAAAGTGGACATATATCCAGCTAGACTATCTTGGTCAACAAATGTAAAAGTAATAACAATAAATAAATATGGCATCTTACCTGCACACTTGGTGTCTTGCTGTTGTGTGGATCCAACCTCCATCATGATGCATGACTGTTGCTGTTGTTGTTCTGGGGCTGGATCCACAACACTTAGCAGTAGCCCCTCCTGTCTGGTGAGGGGGGGATGTGTGGCCACCCCCCCACCTGTGGCAACCTGTTGCCTGCGGATATCTGCAGCATGCTGGCGGACATTTCTAATCAAATCACTGCAGTGATGTCTCACCTGCTCATATGTCCTATTATGCATGCCAACATCATTTATCCTGCTAAGTAGGTTTTGCCACAGTGCAGACCTCTCCTGCTGATTCTGGGTGGTGCGTGAGAACAGGATGGCATAGTCACGCACCAGGCTCTGGTGAATCACGTCATCCTCTGCAGCAGAACATGCTGGGTTCCTTTTTGGAGCCATGTTGATCTGGAAAGGTACACAAACAGGTTATCAGCATAGTATCTCAGCAATACATGGTACACATTCTATAATGGGAGTATTAAATTGTACTTATTACTGCTTGGTTGTAACTTGATTACAGTGTAGCTATCATTCTAAGTCATTTTGACTAAGCACTTGGCCTTCAGGCCAGTTGTTTTACATTAGGGAGGTTTGTGGCAAGCACTGTGGTGGCAGGACACATATCTTTCATCCATTGAAGTTGGGAACTGCTGATTGAGGGCCCAGTGTACAAGTGTATTAGTTCTGGTATAGGCAGTTGGCCTTCAGGCCAGTTATTTAACATTAACAAGGTTTGTGGTCTGCACTGTGTGACAATAGGCTGTACTCTGCCATTCATAGCTGGGGACATCTGGTTTCAGGTTTATAGTGCCTGCATATCTGAGCTGTAACTTACTGACATTGCTACACCTTGTTTGCTGTAGCAAACACTACATCCAGGCCTCCTGGATCTACCTTTGTTTATATGCTTGTTATTTGTTAGCTTGTTATTTCACTGGTATGCTACTTCCACATAATACACAGCTTCTCAACACGCCTGTGACTCACTACTGATATCTGCATTGCTTACTGTACGTATTTCCATGTTACACATGACAGCAAGTGACTGCTTGTCATTGTTGCATTTACTTAATTGTGACACATTGCACTTAGGTTACCTGGCACTTGCTCACTGACGCTTTTATATCAGTCAGCAGTTGTAGGTAATATCAGTACACTCCCCACTGGACCTTGTTTTCAATTATTACGGAATTCACAATAGTATTCTAGCATGTCCAGAGGTCAGTTGTCAGTTCCTCCCAGTCCAGCTGGTGAGTGTGGTACTCCAGAGACAATGTTAGAACAGCTGCATGTACACAGACAACCCCTCCTCCTAACAACAAATTCAAACTCATGTGAGTGATGCAACCATATACCAAACTGGAGGCTAGGCTCTGTCTACTCAATACCACCATAACCAGTCAGGTGGCAAGGGAAACCACACTCACTACACTTCCAGTCTCACATAGACCTACCACGACAGCAGAACTAACACATGATCACACATGAACATACTTGTAGGCTCGACTACAGGTCTGCCTATGCAGCAGAGACCTCCTAAGTAGACACTCAGGCAACCACTACCACGAAACGAACACGCAACACATATCACACAAAGCCAATGTGCTGAACACTCACAGCCATTAACAGTACACAACACACCTCATACACCTGTACTAGGTGCCTCTATCATCAGGCACACTAACATCACGTTCACCAGGCTTAACGAGGTGAGGGTAACGGTGTGCAGCCTGTCGGGCACTATGCCCTGCCACATAACACAAACACTCAGGTAACCCCAAGGCAAGTACAGGTATGACTCAGTCAATGTCCATGCTGGTGTGAATGACCTGACACATACCTCCCTGGACTACATGACATGAGACAGTACAGAGCTCTCTGAGCACGTAGCCCAAGACAGTTTGACCCTGACCTTGAGTAGCACCCTACCCTCACCAAGAACAATGCCACAATATCAAGGCACGATGATCCCTTCCATCAATTGACTGACATACTGGTGTCATTTACAGGTGTGCCAATGCCTGCCATCTTGGGGTGGTATGCTTTGCTAGGGACAGCTTGCACCTGTCACCCCTGTCCTATTGGAATTTGGTGGAGCCTCTTGCTACACCCATAGTGCCTGTATTGGGCAAGGCTCATAAGGCAAACCCACATCTGTTTGTATCACAAAGGATGAGGAAGTAAGAGTGATGCTACTCAACACCGGAAGTCTAGACCTCAGGATGCACGCACTCAAAACCCTACTTAGCATTCTGGACATCGATATCTGTGCAGTAACATGAACCTGTTTCAGGTTTCACAGGAGCACACCAGTACTACCAAGTTATAGCTGTTACCATTCTTGTCGGCCCCAACACTTGAACAAGGGAGGGGGAGTATCAGTATTCAATGCAGATTCCCACGCCTCCACATTGGTGGCAAAGTACAACATAGGTGTTAGGCCATTGAGTACAGAAGACGTAGTTGGGGACCTGGGCAAGAAACATGGTAGCGGTCAGTCATTTGTCAACCACATGGCCAACGTGGATTGAAAGACATGTTATATAGCCCAGCTAATCATGAGGGATTCACATGTATGGCAGGGGAGGTCATTGTGCCTCTTTACTCATCCATCATCAGGCCTATAATTGCGTACAATGCACCTTTTGGGATGTACCTACCCAGACACCTACAGCAACTGGTACAGGACAACAGTACCTCATCAAGGGGATGCAATGGCTCATACAGATGTCATATGCGGCCCAGGTAAAGGAAATCCAGCTGGACTCAGTGGCATACTGCCTGTTCAGAGGCAATCTGTGTGTGCCATATACAGCCATGTCCTACCCAGCAGTAATGAACATGCTGCACCTCAGGCAATCAGAGTCCCATACAGCCACATGCTCAGGAGACCTGGACCTCAGCACTGACATACATGGACATGCTGGAGGGGCATATTCCTAACCGAGAGGCTCCCTTCACTCTGTAATGAGCTCACACTACAGGTTAGGCAGAGTCCCTCATTGACTCTCTTCCATAGGAATCTGGATGAGTGGATGGAGATCATAGTTGTACCCCAGGTATCACTTCTATGTCACTGTTAGACAGAGGCACAGTATACTAACGTCGGACAAGGGCATAGCAGCATAACTTGTAATTGGGTGGCAAAAGACAAACACATTCTACTAGGCTTACCAATGCCCTAGGGCAAATAGCCTAGTATGAACCTATGAACATGTGTGTACTGCTATAGTACTTCTGCCATATGTTGCATGTGTGTGTGTTGTGGGGGATGCACAGGTAATGGCTGGATATTTCTGCACAGGCGACACGTCTGACACACTCTGGGTGTTCATCCCTACATACTGGATGTGTGTTGCCATCCAACCTTGTGATGTGGACACACATTACTCAGCCTGGATATACATATCCGAACAACACCACAAGCACAGTACACTACCTTGCTATGTATGCATGTAATTACACAGTTATTCACTAGTTATGACAGTGATGCTATCCATGCAGCCCACTGGGCCAGTGGAAGCCACAACACACACCGCCGGCACCTTTGCATATGCTTACCACAGACATCCCACATACTGCATGTACTGTGCACACACATATCTAACCCAGAACAACTGCACACCACTTATTAATCCTGTCCAGTGGACTACAGATACAGGCATATTGTATAACAATAGTAGGAGGCTACTGCAGCACAGGGTAGATTCACATGATGGCAAGGCATCTGTGGTCAGCAGTGTTAAGATGCTTCACATTCACCAAATGCACAGATATTGGCAACATTGTTGCAGACAGTTTAGGTGCAGGTACCCCCCCATTCTCCTACACATGTGGTATTAGTTATCCCAGATGACTGTAACCTCCCTATCCTCTCACATGTCCAGGTGAGAGCCACCCTCATCATTGCAGAACACATAGCATGACTGTTACTTAAATGGTATCCCTGGATGTGTGCTACATTCACCCCTGGAGGACATAGCACCACATGACAGACTGATATTAATCCCTAGCCATACTACGGGATATGTACCTGAACAGTGCCATACATACACAGTGGTCCCACACCAATGAGGAGTAACCTCTACTGACCCTGGTAACTACTGCATCATATGCACAAATGGCCTTGTGTTCTAAGCTATGGAAGTTTTAAGTATGGGCAACATGTACAGCAATATTACATATGTATATATTTCAGGACTATGTACACACAACCTATCTCATGGACATACCTATAGATAGTGAACTATGATACATTTGGAGGTGTCACAGTAAACACAGTATTAACTTGCTACTTTGCATTACCTGTGTTTGTGGCAGCTGTTGCTGTATCAGTGATGCTGCTTGCTGCTTGCAGTTTTCTGCTGCTGCTGCTGTTTTTGCTCTTGTCAGTCTGTTTATTTTCGTATTTCTGTTTCTCTCTCTCTCTCTTTCTCAGGTTTGTGCAATGATTGTATTGCATGTGTGGAGTGTGGGTACTGAATGCTTTTGTAGGTATCTGCATAGGCCCATGTGATGGCCTCTGCACCAATTGTAAGGCAGCATTGGCTAATTGCATACAGCCAGTTGTGTACTGATTGCATGTCTCACTGTGATTTCAGGACAGTGCTATAAAAGGTATGTGAGATAGGCGTTGCCCTTTCAGATTGTAAGGGCGTGGACCATGCTGGTATGCTGTTGGAAAATGTTCTGTGAGTGTGAAGGTTAGTACATCTCTCATGCTTCATGCTGTGTTGTGAATTCAGGTTGCTGCATTTCTCACACCTGTTCCCTGTAGTGAGTGTGTATGCATACTGACACCCACAACTATATTTATTATGTATTGCTATATATACATATGTGCACATATACATACTGTCATATATGTACATTAGCTGACAATACTGGGTACAAGCTAACAATTTTCAGGGCTGTTTCTGTTAACACACACTAGTATGGGAATCCAGTAATTGGGACAGTGAAGGTCTGTCTGACATGCTTAGGGTAGTACACATACTATATTGCCTTTATCTTCATTCCTACTATTACATGTTCCACTTATTTAGCACTATATTCCTGTATGAGAGTCATGTCTTGCTGGTAGGTCATACAGACTAGTGTTACAATGGTCTTGTGGTAGGCCTACTAGTATGCTTGTATTTTGCTTTCAAATTGAGTACAGGGTCTATCAATCAAAGTGCTGGAGGCACCTTCCAGCAGTTAAGGGGTTAGTAGGTCTCACAGGAGTCAGGCTGTGTTGCAGATTCTGGCTGCTGCATTTATCTTCACTGTCTCCTGTAGTGAGTGTGTATGGATACTGACACCTACGACTATATTTCATATGTATTACTATATATTTATATATATGTATGTGTACATTTACATACCTTCTTATGTGTACATTACCTTACATTATTATGTACAAGCGAACAATTAGTAGGGCTGTTTCTGTTAACACTGAACTAGTTTGGGAATCCAGTAATTCGGACATTAAAACTCTACCTGAAATGCATTGGGTAGTACACCTCCTATATTGCCTTTATATTGATTCCTACTATTACATGTTATATTTATTTTAGCACGATGATATCATGTGGTAGTCATGGCTTAGTGGTAGGTCATACAGACTAATGTTACCAAGTTCCTGGGTTTGAGACTGGCAGTGGGAATTTATTTTTCTTTCCAAACCTTCAAAATGAGTACAGGACCTGTCAATCAAAGTGCTAAAGCCACCTTTAAGCAGTTAAAAGGGTTAGTGGGTCTCAGAGGGGTCAGGCTGTGTTGCAGATTCTGGCTGCTGCGTTTATCTTCACTGTCTCCTGTAGTGAGTGTGTATGGATACTGACACCTACGACTATATTTCTATGTATTACTATATATTTCTATATATGTATGTGTACATTTACATATCTTCTTATGTGTACATTACCTTACATTATTATGTACAAGCGAACAATTAGTAGGGCTGTTTCTGTTAACACTGAACTAGTGTGGGAATCCAGTAATTCGGACATTAAAACTCTACCTGAGATGTATTGGGTAGTACACCTCCTATATTGCCTTTATATTGATTCCTACTATTACATGTTATATTTATTTTAGCACGATGATATCATGTGGTAGTCATGGCTTAGTGGTAGGTCATACAGACTAATGTTACCAAGGTCCTGGGTTCAAGACTGGCAGTAGGAATTTCTTTTTCTTTCCAGACTTTCAAAATGAGTACAGGACCTGTCAATCAAAGTGCCATAAAGGCACTTTTAAGCACTTAAAACCAGGTCTGCGCTCGTTTGCGCGGAGCTCACGCATGTGCACTGATGGTGAGCTCCACTAACACAAGCGCACACCCGCGCTAATTTCTTTGAAAGAAAAGAAAAAGGGGTGACAGGAAAGTGGTGAAAAGGGGTCACAAAGAGGGTAAGACAGTAGGGAAACAAGCGTGGGATTTGCAGGAGGGATGTAGGTAAGGCCCATAGATGCCCATGTCTTTAGCAGCAACAGCTGTGCATTTCCATGTATTTTGGTGAGACATTTGAAACCTTCCACCCCTGAGAGAGGTGTCAGGACAACATTAATGTTTGTTGTAGAGCCAATTGTAATTAACAGTTTCAATGTCAAGCGGACATGTGTGCGACATGGACAGCTATGTATGGGGCGTAATTTTTGTGGGTACAGAGTGCCCTTTTTTTTCAGGGAGAGTGGTATGTCAGGTGAAGGAAGTCGGTATAGCTGGGGAGGTAGGTTGGGTAGGTTAACAGACAAGACAGACAAGACGCATACAGGGGCGGTGTATGACACACGTGGGGGAGTTACACAGTTGACGGGGACGGAGGTTGGGATATCCAAGACGCATGAGCCCACAGATGGCAACAGTGGAACTGATATCCCCACCCATAGGCAGTTGCAACTGTTCCTTCACAGCCCAGGACGGGGCTGTGCTGGGGGCTGTGTAGGCGGGGCAACGGCCGGGGCCGTTAGCTGTGCCACACGAGCCTCGAGCTGGCATAGGGGCCCAAGAATGGAGTCTTGGATCTCCCTTCGCACCACAGACCGGACACCTTGGAGGGTGAGTGGACGAACTCCTCCAGCCACGCTTGCAGAGGGGGGACGGGCCCCATCCCCTGCAGCGCTTCCACCTGAAGGTGGCACAGGGCCACCGGAAGAGGGTCCGGCCTGGGCACTAGTGCCAGGTGCAGTCGCCAGCTGAGGTGGGAGAGGTGGGTCCGCTGGGACCTGCCTTCCCAAGTGTTCTAGGTTTGTGAGTAGTTATGTTAGTTTGGGTTAGTGGCATATTATTCCATTCAGATTAGTTGTAACAGCATGCATTGGTATTCCCATTAAACAAACACCCAGATATTAACACCATTGAACAACGGGCATATCAATATCACATGCATTATTTGAATGGAAATACACAATCAAACAACATGCAGGGTTGATTAATGGCAACAGGCCATCAGATTTGCAGGTATGAACAGGGCACATGCACAAACAGACATGCATATATTTTTGAAACGGACAAATGTCCATGGTTAATGAAATGTTCACATACCAATATTTATTGGGTGTTGTTATATGGAATTATAGGGTTGGGTGGAGATAGAAAGTGATGACACATTCATAAGTTACACATTGATATACATTTGTAATAGGTACACAATTAAGTTGAGGCTGATGTTTCAAAATTATTTTTATTTGACTGTCATGCTACACCTGTTACAAATACATCACTATCCTACTTATTTTTAATTTGATCAGATACATCATCCTGCTACACTTTGATGACAGGACAGGGGACAACTATGGCTGTTTAGTCTGTCAGATAATCATTCATTCTATCTGCAAATTGTTTACTGTTATCAAAATATACAGATTTTGGCCTTGACATTCCAGATTCAGACACACTGAAATCAGTTTGGGATGTTAATTTGTACTTCACACATGCATTTAGTTCTGTGGAAACACACTGGGGCTAATATATTCAGGGGTTATTACTACTTTATTTATTCATACATGACCCTTTCTGTCACTCTCACACATCCTGCAACTTCACAGTTCAGGTTGGTACTTCTAGGCTTTGTTCACATATTAGACCTGTGGTGATTCAAACACTTTCCAACAGCCTCACTTCTGTCATGATTCAGCATTTCAACAGGGGATAAATCACACATGTGACTACCTCAGATTCTGAAGCTGTACTCTGGAGACTACTGCAGGTTATACTACATTTAATTAATGGTGGGACATCTGTATTACAGCACTATTTATTTCTATAAATTATTTTTCCAGTCACACTTGCATACTGATGAACTTGTTGCAGCCATGCCTGCAAACTTTCAATTCTTGCTTGCACATTAGATTACTTTTAATCAATACACTGCAGTGTTCTGATACATGCTACACTATAATATTTATTTACAAGTACTAGATGGGGTTACTAACCTGCATGGTGGTGCAGCCGCGCCAGCCTACAGTCATGCGTCTCACGGTTCGCAGAGCGGACACCTGCAGCTGTAATACAAAGGAAGTAATATTGGACTACACATCTCCATGGTATCAGCTAGTTGAAATCCTTACATACATGAGTAAAATGTAACTTACTCAGTAGTGGGGTGTTGGGCATATCCCAGGCCTCCTGGATCCATTGGGTCAACTGGTCTTGCTTACGCCACTTCAGGTCCGCATGGTGGTGATGGACCTGCTCACCAGTGCGTGGAATGCCAGTAGCACTGGTCAGATCACGAGCCAACTGGTCCCATGCCTCCGCCCTGTACGCTCCCCATGAGACCTGGCCCTGCATGAGTTGGGCCTCGTGATGATGGACAAGGAGCCAGACCATGTATCTGGAGTAATCAACGCCCCAACGCTGTGCTCAAAAGCAACGTCCCTCACCTACTCCACTCATTCTGACTGCAGGTCTGTTCTACAATCGGTTATGGTGTGTATTCCCGCCTATGGGGCTTATATATGCTGCTTTTCCTGCACATTTCTCTGATTGGCTGTTTTGGAATTGTATCTACTTCGCTGAAAATGCTTTATCATGCTCCATTCTGTATTTTATCCCATATATATGCTATTTCTGCATTTCTAGGTATTGCTGTCATGGCTTAGTGGTTTAGTACCTTGACTCTAGTGCATGGTATCCTGGGTTCGAATCTAACCACTGATTTTTAATTTTCCTGACAGAAATGAGTTGAGGACCTGTCAATCAAACATGCCATAAGCACTTTTAAGCACTTAAAAGCAGGTCTGCGCTTGTTTACGCGGAGCTAACGCATGCGCACTGGCGGTTAGCTTGTGGGAGCGGCGCGCAAATGGTGTGCGCTGGGATAAACCTTAATTGGCTAGTGGCACACATGTTAAGCTGAGCGCAGCTAGTTGCAAACAGTTTCAGCCTGGTAAACCGGTGCTTGGCAACGGGCATACAGTTTGCAGCTTTTTAAACACTACGCAGCTACGGGCACTGTGTCTCACAGCAGCTTAGCTATCAGTACATTTCTAATTATTTTTATTATTGTGTTACTTCAATATATATGCTCCATTTCATTCCATTTTACAAAAGGGTATACTTTTACATTTGGACAATACTGTCAGGGGCTTGTTTAGTGCTTATTTACAAAAAAAAAAAAAGGCTGTTGTGTGGGCTCGAACCCTGCCTGCCTACTCTTAAGCCGGCAACTCTACCGCTAAGCTATTTCTTCTTGGCTTGCTTTGCATATTTAGTTCTCATATCCTTTTCCACTGATTGCTAACTGCAGTTGCGCTAGTAGCACACCCGCGCACACGAGCGCACACAGTAGCCACATTTACAGGGGTTAAAAAAAATAAAACAGTTTTTATTTTCATTTTATAGCCTCTGTTCACTTTGTACTCTGATGGTCTGTGGGGGAATGTGTTGTGTAGTGTGTTTGTTTACATTTCCATGGCCTCTCTTGTGGCTGTTTACTTTCAGCCATTCTACACTTACGGGGGCGTGTCCGCATGCAGGGCTTAGCCTACGGACATGCCCCCTACTCTCTTACACGGACCGTGTAAGAGTTACAGTGTGATTCAGCATGCCTCATGCACCTCATGCATATGCATGACATGCTGACATCACACCGTTTAACTGCAGCCTCCGTGTAAGAGTTATAACTCTTACACGGAGGCTTCCTGAATCTGGCCCACCATGTACGACATTTACAACAGGTGCACCTGTTTCAGCTCATTTTTAGGATGGTTGGTTATTTATTTTACTCCAGAGTCCTTGCATGTTTCCACAGAGATGAAAGAGCCTTTTTCATTGAGAGAAAGAGAAATCAGGAGAGCTTGGAAAGCAACACCAATGCTAAGAACAGCATGGGCAGAACTCTTTTGTGTTTCTTTGTTTTTATTGAGGTAAGCCCCAGTGTCTCAATTGTCCCTTATTTTAGCTCAATGTTGTGAATCTCCAAGAGGTACTTAGTGTAAGTTTGGGGGTGAGTATACATGTGATCAAGAGCAACATGTTAAAACTACTATATTATTGTAGTAGTGGTTTCTTTTTTCTTTCACTTTCCTCACCATCAAGCATCAGACATATGCAGAGAACTGGGATGCCTTTCTGGGAAAGGAGTGTGGAGACATCTTGTACATGAAAGCACAAGACCATCAGATAATTACTGCTGTTGAATAAAAGTGTTATGAGTTGTGGTGGCAGTGTGTTCATTTACCTATTACAATCTGAAATAGCAAAATGTTACTGTAGTTCTTGCATTTTTCATTCTTTTCTCAGTGAGAAATTACTGTACAGAAAGTTGATCTCATGTCTGCAGCCATACAACACATGAGGGCATTGGGCATTCATGGTTATATGGTCAGTTGGAGGGCATATCAAAGATCAAAGTTTGCCATTATTATTATATTTTGTAGCAATTTCACAGTCAGAGGTGGTATAACCTCTCAGAAGGGACACAGTCCACTGGGGCAGTATGTGTATTTTCTACACAAATTATTAAGAATACTGATTTTTTGATTCCTGCGGGTTTCCTTAAGGGAAATAAAATAGGGTTTCGAACATAAAGCTAACAAAATCCAAAATTTCACAAGGCTTTTGTTGTTCCATTTAGGCAGAGTATCTACTGTTTACATTGGGGTTGTTTGACCATTTCTGGCAAACTGTGGTTGAACTACTGTGTTCTATGATAATTAGACCAGAAGGGGAAAAATGAATTATTTTCATGAGTCAGGACAACATTCCTATTGATGTATACACAGAGGTGTACTTGTATGCTATTGCCTATTATATTTTTTTCCCATTATTCTTTGTCAGCAGTCCTATAGCTTGGGCTCAGTAAAGGTGGTGGCTGGGTGTAAACTGTTATGAAGTGTGACTGACATACCATCAGCACTGAGTTAATGCTGGCAATTTCAATATCTGTTTGGCTGTAACTTTAGTGTTTTTATAACATACCATCAACATTCATTCAAGTTAATGCTGGCAATGTCAATGTCTGTTTGGCTGTAACTGCAGTGTTTGTTTTTTTTATTATTATTAGTTAACTAATCATCTCTGGACTTCCAGATGTGATTATTTTGAACAGAGCTACTGCTGAGATTGTCTGCTCTGACTTGTATCTTATTGGGCTCTAAGAGTGAAGCCTTACTCTTGGCTCAGCTCTGGTCTGGCTGTTCATCAAAAATCCCATGCTTGCCCACCTTTAATTTTAATCTAGTAGTTCTTATGCTGTTTGTTTTGCAGATGTGCAGAAGGTTCATCAAAACAAGGTCAAGGGATGCCTTGTATGCCAAGCAAAGATCACCTTTCAGAAATATGTATGGTACCAGGTAAAGAGACAGGGCTTTGAGGTGATCAATGTAGGATACTGTGTTTACTCCCTGTATTCTTTTTGTAAGGAGCCTTTGTGGACATTCCACTTGCTGCATGTGTCTGGTCAGACACATACTGAAAGGGGCATAATACTCTATGATTGATCTGATGCAGGATGAGTACAGTATTATGATGACCTCTGTAGATCTAGATACCATGCCCTTGCATATAAGTTAAGCAATACGAGTTCTCAGATCCCTGACTAATGAATCAACTTTCAGGGTCTTTTATTGATAATGTCATTACCTAGGGTGGCAGACTTCCCAAAAGCTAGTATAATGCATTGGTATTGAGTTTTAAGCCATGGATTTGGCACCAAACATTTGTCTGTGTGCACCTTCCTGAAGGATGTTCTCGTCTTAGGGCAAATGACTGGTCCCAGTTTGCAGTCACCTGCAAACTTGGTTAGCTAGATGCCTTTGATGTTGGTTTTGACATCTGAGACACAGATGCCAAACAGGAGTGAGGGGAGGACTCCACTGGTGACCAGACTTTTTATGGAGGTGGCATCACTGATTCTAATCTCCTAAGTCCACTCTTCAATGGAGTATTGTATCAAATGCTTTAGCTAGAGCTAGGTTGGCAGTAATCACTGATTTCCCCTTCATCCTTTGCCTTAGTGACATTTTCAATGAAGTCCACCAGATTCAGTAAACATGGCCTTCCTTCGATAAAGCCATACTGGGATGGATTCAATATCTGGAGGTTTCCTATGTCCTTTCTGATAATGGTAATTCTTTGCATGGCTTTGCAAGTAAGACTAATCAGACTAATGTGTCTGTAGTTTCTAGGATCTGTTGAAGGTTCTCCCTTATGAATGCAGATGACCTTCGTAGTCCTCCATTAATGCGGCGCAAAGCCTGTTTTAACACTTCATTTCAATAATGACTCCAGGGTCCTGATAAGTTGTATTTTGGACTGAGATGTTATTGGGGCCCATTGAGGCTGCTTTCTTGGCTTTAGTGAGTGCAGACAGTACATGCTCCCTAGTTATAGTTGGAGGGTTTGTATTTGATGGTACGTTTGGGGGGGATTGTTGGGGGTGAGAGCAGGTAAAGATGGAATTGAATTTGTCAACTAACAGGTTTGCTATATAGCCAGGCTTGGTGATTGTGGCACCATTAAACACATGTTCAGCACATTGCTCCGGGCTTCCCTTAAGGTTTCTGACATAACTGTAAAAAAACTTATTATCTTTCAGATGGGAGGCTATCTTAACCTCAAAACTGGCTTTGCTTGACCTACTTAGCCCTCTTAGTTGCTATTTATTTAGATGAGATTACACTTCCTGATTCCTACAATAATTCTATTTCCTTTTCAGTTTACTTCTCTGTGCTTTCCTGGACTTACTTCTAGGAGGCACAGCAGCCTCTATGCAACCATTGAAATAGCTGTACAGAGTATCTGAGAGCAGTCCAGCATAGTCTGCTGTGTTCTCTGGGTGTGGAGGGGCACTGAATTTTGACAAATCATCACTTAATAAAAGGTAGTTTTCCTTGGAATAGTTCCTAACTGTTAATGGTTTTAATGGGATTATGGTGTAGATTTTTATTTCAAAGGAGACAGCTTTATGGTCAGACCTTATCAGGGAGGATGAGACATTGGGTAGTATTGTGCAGTATTCTCCAATATTTGTGAGCACGAGGTCCAGTATGTTGGGGCCTCTAATGGTAGTAGTCACTATTTGGTCAAGGCTGTTTGTATTTATGATATCTAGGAATCTCTGGGCCTGCAAAATTGAGGCCATATAAGATTCAAGGTCCCCTTCAGAAGCTTGAGTTTTCAGAAACAATATGACAATATGATCAAGTTTCTGAAAACACAAAGCTTTTGAATGGAGATCGCTGTACAGTGAGAATCTGGGAATTTACCCTTTTCCTCACTGTAATTGGATCTCAGAGCTGGTTTAGATAATATGAAGGGGGTGTGAGGTGGGGGGGCTTGTCCTCCCTGCAAAAACAAAGAAAAAAGGTAGATTTTTTTTGTTGTTTTTTGAAGTTCAAGTTTTTGAAAACTCAACCATGTCATCTTGCCAATAAGAATTTTGAGTTTCTGAAAACCTGAGCTTCTGACACATACTCAGAATACCTCATCTAAAGTTTACCATGAGTAGGGCTTTATTTTGGATGTATGTGTCTCCAGTACATTCAAGTATGAATTATGAGCTACTTTGGATATGAAGGGTAACCAATAGCTGGCTAGGTTTGGACTTTTTTCTATGATGATCTGCACATGGAGGGACTCCAGTACATCATCCTGTTTGACCACCCTACAGGTATGCTTACTATTGATGCATATTGAGACAACTCAACTATAGCCCTTGTCTGTACAGTTACTGGTCTAAAAGTGTGGAAGGCACTGAAATCTTGCACTTTTGGGGTAACCTCTGCCACTTTAAACCATGTCTCAGTAACTGCACAAATGTTTATATTCTCAAGTGTGAGGAGGGGTAGGACAGAGTGTAATTTTATATTTAAGCTCCTGGTACTGAGTAGTAACACCTTCAGCCTAGACTGGAAAGGTGCAGACCATCCTTGGCAAAGTAAGGTAGTCCTTTAAACAACTCTTCTAAAGCTGACAAATATTAGATCCCCTTAGAATGACACCAGAAAGACAGCCAGTTGTTGAAATGAATCATTTTTGCTCATATTGCAGAATCATCCTTCATGATGATTATATGCTGCTCAGTGCTTGGCTCAAACCAACCTGAGACACATAGTCTGAAAGCTCCATAATGTCTCTTTTCATATAGTCTAGGGAGATACATCTCAGGTCATTTACACCTACATGGACTATAATGGAATCATACTGGTACTTGTGGCATAACAACTTGAGTGCATGTGTGATTTGGCAGATCCTGGCTCCAGATAAGCAGCCAACATTTATCTTCTTCTTGTTTAGCCTGGTTAGAGGGGCATGGGAAGTTTGTTTACTTATCTTAGCACTTAGTGATTGGGGCTGCACTGAGAATGATACTATGTGTGGTGTTGGTGTTGCTTTTCTGGGTGCTTTTGGGTTTGCTGAGGTATAGCTTTAAAAAGGGACAGTCTAGGTAATTTCTGTTGTTTAGGAAGATTGCTTTTAAGTGCCTAAGCATACATTTGTCTATGGGTATGTTGTGTGCTGCATTAGATGGGTGTTGAGCGCATGGTTTCAACAACCTGAAATGTGCTTCTATGTGAAGGTTTTGCCACCAGTGTCATTGTGTAAGTACACCCATTGCATACTGTGTCTGCTTCTTTAAGGATAAAGTGATTGTCAGTAAACATGAGACAATTGCTACATTGTCTCAAAATGCCATTATCCACCAAGTTGGCTATAGAGACGTTAGAAATTGCATATTGATACTGCCCAGTCTTTTGACTGGTGAGCTACAAGGGAGTGATGTATTGGGGTTAAAAGGCTATTAAGGGTGCTTTGTTGATGCAGACTAATAAGGGTGCTTTACTGGGGCAGATTATGGTAAACCATACTAAATTCTATTAACTTTAATGTTTGCCCAATGGTGCATTCTCCTAAGTCTGTAGGTATTGCCACTCAACGTCTAATATCTGGTCTAAGCTTGTTGGCACACAAGGTATTACTCTATATTGTTGCTTTATAGTGTACAGCTTTATGGACCATTCTACAGGGAATTTGCTTTCTAGGTGTTTCTAATGTACAGGGCACTGCTCCGCCATGCAGACATGTAAAATATATAGCAGCACAGAAACCCCCCCTCCACAGAAAATTAACTAATGAGCCCTCTGGCCAATAAAATGACCACACTGAGCCCTTTTGCGTATTTTTCAACTCAGATGTATCAAGCAAACACCTCCAGCCACAAGAAGAATAAACAGTCTTCCTAGTGTAAACACATTAGAATGACCCACAAGTGCAATGTTACAAGAAACAATTAAACAGCTATCTGTAAATCCCTGGTACAAGGCAATTTCAAGGCAGTCTTACAGCAGTAACAGTAATTAATAGCATTTTTTTATGAAAATGATTCAGTGAAATGCACACATAAGAAAAAAGTAGCAATCACACAAAATAACTGTGATTTAGCAAATATATTTAACTTTGGCTAGATAGCATTCATACCTCTCAACTCCAGATTTTTTATAGAATTTCCAGATTTTTGGCTCATAATTGTTGTCTGTTCCTCATAAAATTTGTTGTTTTTTTTGGTAAATCACTGGGATGATCTTAAGATTGAACTCACTAAATAATGACATATATTTAAGTTTCAGATTTTAAATCCATCAGAAAATGTATGTTAGAATAAACTTAGTTACTCTTGTAACTTTCTAAGTTTATAAGAGCGTTATTTAAAATATGTCCTTATTTTTGGGCCCTTGTCCCCCCCATTTTCTCAGGCTTTGACCAGATTTCTTGCACTAAGAGGTTGAGAAGTATGATGACACTAGAAACAAGTATAACACTTCTGGAATGCAGGCTAGGACTCCAAGCTTTCCTGAGCTCTAGGAAAATGAGCAGGAGACAATATTTCGTAAAGGATATTTACTGAAGAGCAATATTCATTTGCTGGGTGGGCACTCAATATCATAGCTCTATCTAAAGAGTACATATATAGCTTACAAAACAGTCAATAGCTATGAAAGAGGGGAGGGAGAGACTTTGTAAATTAGATTATTATAAGGGGTGGTGGGCAGAGACACAACACAGCCTTATAAAACCACCACAGCAAAAGGGTGGGAGGACTGTGAAAAAACATTTCAAGGAACAGGCAGGCAAGCTAGAGAGGCATCTAGTCAAATCAAGGCAATGTTGGAGTACTTTCAAAAACTTTAGCTTAATGCAGATGTAGAATGCAAACAGGAAAATGATAAGCAGAAAATATAAGCAAAAAAGTACAAACTAGAGCAGAGAAAATTCTCTGAGTATTGAACTTCGACTATAGTTTAAGGCACCCAGCTGTGCAAAAATGTATCAGTAACACTGTCTGTGTAAAACTGCAGCATTAAGTAAAGCTGAGATCTACAGTGGTACACAGTCCTGCCACAACTGTGAATTAAACAACAAGACTGTGGCCAGCAGGGTTTAAAATACAAATGGATAGCTTTTACAAGTAATTCTAGTCATGGAATTTGAAGTGCAGAATAATGCAGAAACACAGTCTTCCCACAACTGCTAATTAAAATATAAGACTAAGATCCCCGAACAAATTAAAATGCAAACGGATAACTTTTTTTGGCTAGAACATGGAACAAAGCAGAAAAGTACAAATACGTATCACCACACAGGTCACTATAAATGCAACTTAAATATCTAAGCAGAATTGAAATAATTAAAATAATTTAATTCTCTTTCATTTTTGATGAATAGACAGTTACTCACAGTTCTACACCTCTCCATGTCTCGGATAAAAGACTTTAGTGGGTGTAGTTCTGTACTGGAAATCAATGGCTAGCTAGAGAGGCATCCAATTAAATGCTGGTACTGTTGAAGCTCATTCAGAAACTTTAGTTTAATGAGCTAGTGGTGGATGGGGCAGACATAGATTGCAACTTTAAGCTGCTAAATGATATGCAGAATATAAAAGCACTAAAGCACAAACTGAATCAGAGACAATGCTCACACTATTGAACTTCTACTAAACTTTAAGCACAAGACAATGCAAAAATGTACCAGTGATACTGTTTATGGGAAAAAATGCAGTAATAAATGACAAGGGCTGAAGTCTGTAGTTAGTCCTGTCACAGCTGTGAATTAAACTACAAGACTATGGCCCAGTAGGATTTAAAATGCAAAATTATAGTTTTTACAAGTAATTTGTTGTGTGGAAATACAAATTCAGAATAATGAAGAAACAATCTTCCCACAGCTGCTAACTAAAATACAAGACTAAGGTCCCAGAACAAACTAAAAAATGCAAAGATAACCTTTTTGGCTAAAACATGGAACAGAGCAAAAAAGAACAAAGATGCATCTCCATGCAGGTCACTATAAGTGCAGATAAACATTTAATCAGAAATTAAAGAATTAAAATATAATCTATCCCTCCATTATGCTTTGTTTATGTCAAAAATGAAGCTTAGATCCTTAGACTGTGTAATTCTAGTGCTGATTGTTTTGATTGTGTAGTAGATCCATCGAGACTAGTGAATGAATGCCTTGTATAATAGGCATAAATCATCCTTCAGTAGTCTACAGGAGACTGAGTACAGGGAAAAGGCTTTGAAGTCTGTTTAGGACATGTCATTTATATCCTGTATTTTGGCCAGGCCATCTGTTTCGTATGCCTGGTTAGATGCATCTTGAATGGTGCATTGCACTCAATTATTGGTTTAATGAGGGCTGAGTATAGTAGGACTATAATGAAAGGAGGTACTGTCAGTAGAGCTAGCTGGAATTTTGTAAATAAGTATATGTCATTTGTGAATATCAATATGATTTATATAAGATGTTTGTGTTGCAAATGTATTACAACTGTATGTCATGTGTGTATCAAACTGATTTGTACAGATGTGTGTATTTAAAAGGATTTGTAAAGTGCTTGAGTTTGAAATATATCCACAGTGTGCCCTTCTGGATAGAGAACAGAAATGTACATTCACTATTATAACTATTTAAATGTTTGTCTTAACAGAGGAAACTGGAGGGTTAACTTCAGTCCAGCAAACTTTAGAAAAATATCTGAAATTAAATCACTTTATAGGCTAGGCCATAAAGATGCTATATCACAGGTTTCAATGCAGCCAGAGACACAAAGTCTGTACTAGGAAGCTTTCTGTATTGTTTTTGTGTTGAACTAATTACTACTCTGGAAGCATGGAGGAATGACATTGTTTTATGACTGCCAGCATCTTCCAAAAATCTGAGCAAAAGCCCTGTAATTTTACAGGTAGGTGTTAAGTCCTGCAAGCTTCCAGCAATGGGGGTTTTGCATGAGAACTAGTAATCAGGTGACCAGAAATGATGTCATTCTGCAAGCTATCCCAGCAGTAATATTTTAAATATTATTTTGAGAAGTCTCTTAGTGAAACAGAGCATTCTGTATTCTGTCTTGAACCTGACAAGAAGAAGAACCATTCACCACATCATCTGCCTTAATCTATTAAGTAAGTTATTAGGGAATAGTCATTCTCTTAGATTCAATCAGGAATGTAGTGAAACTTAGTTTAGATATTGTTTTTCTTTATTTGTCTGAGACTGTCCTTCAATGTTGTTTTAAATATTTCCTGTGATTTTGAACTCGGATGTCACTGAGAATATATACTTAGAATGTTCTTGTTCTTTTATTATTTACTATTAAATGTATTTAAACCTTTCATTGTGGTTGATCGTTGTAGAAATATTTAAGTTTTGAAAGTGTTTCTATATTTATTTGGTGACACTATGTGTGCCACTCCTAATAGCCATGCTCTTAATATTACACAGTAAGAGTGGACACTCTTGGTTAAGGGCCTTAAAGTAGTTGGCGAGGGGTTCTGCTGGCAGTAGTAACTATCTTATAGTCTGGGCAAAAGGGGGCATAGCTAGTAAACATATGCCAGCCTTTCCCAGGTATGTCTGTGTGTATAAAGCAAATCTCCAAGTGTGTGTCAGCTACTTGGGCAGGGACATGAAGCAATGGTTGGACAGACAGAGTGTTAGAGGACTTGACTTGGAACTCTGGCTAAGGACTCACCTCTATAGCTGTGCCAATGGGAAGTCGTATTGGGGATTTGGAGGAAGAGGAAGAAATGTGGAAATACTGTGTGTGTAGCTGTTATCCTCCCAGTGAACATCCCCCCACAGGTGCCAGTGATGAGGCTTGAGACCCCTTGATTACTGGCCTAGAGATGGGATATCCATGTCACATATTGGTTGGCAGTGGTAGGTCATCACATGGAATATAATCTCCTTACTTATAAGTTGTGCTACATAGAGTAATTTTCTCACCACCATGGACACATGGTGATCAAAGTTCAGGATACTTTCAAAGTAAGTCCCAAGTCCCTCACCTCTGGGTCTACTCTTATTGCAGTGTTATCATTGCTGTAATTTGTAGGGGTGTTTATTTTCCCAAAGGGTATAATAGCACTTTTGTTGCCTTCAGTTTTAGACCATGGCTCATTAGCTAGTTATCTGTCTATGTCAGACCCTTCTGGGTGATACCTACATCCTTGAAGGATCCAGTGATTGTACCCATCTTGCAGTCATCGGCAAATTTTGTCAGCCAAAGCCCTCAACATTTACCTTGACTTCAGAGAAATTTATTATGAAGGGAAATGTCCCAGTACTGAGCCTGTGGGACACACCTACCCACAAACCATTTGACTATCCATTGGGTGACATAGGTATCTATTCCTATATTTGCCTGTATAATTTCCTATTGAATGAGCACAATGTTGGCATCTCGAAAAGAAAGAAACGGCAGTTCACGAATTCTGCTGGCAGCAAATTTAAATTGAAAAACAAGTCCACAATGCTGGAAAGTCACACAAAATCCTTTATTAGTCAAAACAGAATATCCGGTTAGTGCTTTCATTTATACCAAGTGTTAAACTTCATCAGACCTGAATGATGAAGTTTAACACTTGTTTTAAAAGAAAGTGCTAACTGGATATTCTGTTTTAACTAATAAAGGATTTTGTGTGACTTTCCAGCATCGTGGACTTGTTTTCCAATTTAAATTTGCTGTCAGTAGAGTTCATGACCTGCCGTTTCTTTCTTTTCGAGTTTTGAGTGTCTTTTTCATTTTCTGACAATGTTGGCATCTGTTTGGTCAACAGAAACAGATGGTGAGCATGTGCAAGAGATTAACAGTTCTGGGTGTGGGAATATTCTCTATTTCCTGAGGAGTATGCAATCTTGGAGTTAGTAGATATAATTAGCAGGGGGCATTGGTTTAGCCCACTCCAGGGTAATCCTTTGAGCATGAACACAACATGTCAATGTTCTGTGTTTCGATGTTAATACACTGATATACTACACATCAGCACTGTCCTCATTCAATGATAAATTATAGATCCATTTCTATATCTACATCTATCTATCTATCTATCTATCTATCTATCTATCTATCTATCTATCTATCTATCTATCTATATCAAATGTGCTTTTAGATGGAATATATTTAGCCAATGAAGCAGACATTGGAGAAGTGTGCAAGATAGTAAAATCTGACAAAGACCATAAACCAGCGAGTGCCACTTAATGAAAGTTTTGAATTCCCAAAACAAATAGTAATTATGAGTTCTGCAACTCTAAATAAATTTAATGAAGATCTTGTATTAGAGGACAGACCTTATAATCTCATCTATTGTGGACACAGATGTACTGTGGAATGGAGAAAACAGACAAAAGTATTCCATCATTCTGCCTCTTCCATTAGTTTATTTGGGGTAGAATTAAATAAGAAATATTAATTATAAGACATAATGCTTCATTGAATAAAGCAAAACACCCCAAGATAAGATAAGATAAGATAAAATATTTGTTACTTTGTATTTCTGACTACAGTGGTCCTTTCAGTTTCGTTACCTCAGATTGCTTTAGAGTGCTAAGGAGACAGCACCCCTTGAACTGTCTGCATATATATATTTTGCTAGCAGTTATTTTACTTAAAATGATTTCATTCTGCAGCAAACAGTTTATTCAGCTAACAGCACAAGTCTTGCTTTGTAATAATATGAATCACATTAAAATGCAGAATGTTTTCTGTTTTAAATTGCCTATCAGTTTTCATTATTATTCTTTGAAAGACAAGAGAGTGATTGGATTTGTATTACTTTAGAATACATGGAGTGATATAACAATAACTTTAGATCATGTTATGTGTGCCCAGTATGGATGCAAGATGTTATTGATTTGACACTCTGTTGTAAGAATATTAAAATGAAGTAAAATATCAAAATTGTGATATCTCAGAATGTCTCAAGGCACAAAGATACAAATGTTTTTATGGGACTTATTAAAGTGTTCCCTGACATTTCAAATATTTACCAATGAAAACATTTCATGAATGACCACGCAGTACTGTTCCTTGATACTATTCTTGCTACCATATCCATTGTTGTTAAACTGAATTTTGTTAACAATTTGGATGACATACAGGCTTTTGGGGATGTTTCCAGACAAAACATAATAGATTAGGTAGCATTCCAGTTTGGACCATTGACTAAGGTCTGTCTCTCGGAAGATATGAATTTATATGCAGATGTCTATCAAAGGTCTGATAATGTCTCAAAGACTTATGATAATGTTCATTCTTATACACCATGTATAAAAGGAAAAAGAGACTATAGTTTAACATTCTTATATACAGCTATGCATTGTAGCATAACAACAAATATGATCAAATACTTATATTCCTCTGTGTACTCATACTCCTAATTTTTTAATTATGTTATTTTTCTTCTGCATTGTTTTGCTGACTTTGTCTAGGTCACAACTGAAAATGGTGTCTAGACCAGCATACCTACAGTTTTAACAAATATTTAAATTAATTAAATCTTTAAATTAAGATGGAGATCTAAGTAAACACAGTAGTTGTGAGACATATACTTGCTTAGGTTACAAATTTACAAGTGTAGTTTATGCATTAATCAGTTTTATTTAACTTACCTTGCTGAAATCACGGAGTGGGTTCCTGTAATCCAATTGCAGGAAATTCCCAAACACTGGTATAGCCCATGGTCCTGGTGGCAAGTTTCTTGGTCTCTTCCATAGTTGGAAGAGAAGACTCATGAATAAGATAATAAAAGCCACCCAGAGGTACTGCATTGCTGTAGAAATGTGAAACAAGAAACACACTGACTTAAAGTAAATAGAGACATTAATGCAAGCATGGTTAAGTTTCAGACAGGCCAAGAAGCATTATAAACTTTATTTAAGCAATAGATCACTGAGATCTTAGAAAGTGTATTCTTTAATACTGCCCTACAATAATAATAGTTACTAGTTATTAGAGTTTAAGAAAAGATAAATACTCCAAAGCAAAGGTCTAGAAATATTATGTCTGGATACAAATTAATCAGTATTCCACATGTCTTATGTGTTATCTTCAATCCAAGTAATTTTTTACAGGCAAACCCACACATTTTTTTCTTTCCTGATTTTATGACATAAAAGGTTATTCCATTCCCGAAGTTGTAATTCTGAGTAAAGATTTTGCTTTATCTAGTAACTGAAAGTGACTGTGGTGTCATTTCCATTGCACTGTTTCAAGTCAGGAGAACTAAAGCAAATCATATTAACTTTGTAAAGTAAATATTTCATGCATTTAACTCCAGTACTAATTAATGATGAAGAAGAGATTTCATCTTACAACATGAACTACAAGTTACATTGAGTTTTGATATGTTTTGTTTAAGGTATCCTAAAGGTATGAGGTACAATTATATTGTTGACCTGTGATATAGTTTTTTCTTTTAAATGGGAGCTTTTGTGGAACAGAGGATACAGTTTAGAATATGGAAAAAGAGTTACATAATCCTCAAATGTTCAAAGTGTGCAACATTCCTTACAGGTAGATCAAAAAGTTTCATATGAGAGGATCCTCTGACTCTTGTCTCTTAACTCTCTTCTAGAAGAAAACATCACAGACACGTCAGATGTATAATCATCAGAAAAGAAAAATCATCTAGCAGGATATGCACATGTTTTGCATACTTATATATTTGTGCACTTTTTTGAAAATGGTTCTTTTCCAAGCAGAGTCAAGGATAAACAAATATATCCAGATATTGTAACCATGTTTCAAAACTGCAACATATACGTCAGTACAAATAAAGGCAAAAAGTCTTAGAAATATTTCTAAAAAAAAATAATAAAAAATGGTGGCGCTCTGTATAGCAGTGGCTACTTCAGCTTAGGAAAGGAAATGTGCAATGTTTGTCCTACTCTATGTCTAAATTAAGAAAAAAAAGTAAATCAGGGAAGACTGCAAACATTAAGCTAATTTATAGTAGAGAGACTATTCTGGAAATTCGATCCTCAGGCCTGCTGTGAAACAGGTTTGATGAGCTGCTGTCTGTGGGGCCTGTGAGGCCTACAGCAATTCTCGAGTTACAAGAGCTGGGAATCTTGCTCAAACATGGAACAAAATGCCTGGTATGTACAGAATCAGCATTACTGGATCATGGTAAGAGAAGAAAATGCAAGAGGTGTGAGAGAGCATGCAAAAGAGGATCTAGGGCTAGAATCACTGCAAGGCTAAAAGCAAATCCCTATAGGCCTGCACTCCCATCCGTTCGATCATTGGAAAGCAATATGGACTATTTAAGGCTGGAATTATCTACTCAGAACAAGGTGAGGAAATGCTGTGTGCTTATTTTTACTGAAACATGACTAAACTCTATCATTAATGACAGTGTAGTCCATGTGGAGGGGCTATCACTTTTTAGAGCAGACAGAATACAATTCTCTCAGTGGTAAGTCCAGAGGGGGAGGGGTCTCCATATACATCAATTAAAACTGGTGTATCAGTTGTGAGATAGTATCCTTGCACTGCTCAGATAATCTACAGTTTTTATCACTGAAATGCAGACCCTTTTATTTACCTGTGGAATTTAACAGCATCTGCATCAGAGCTGTCTACAGTCCTCCCAGTGCTAATCCAAATGAGGCAATGACCATATTATATTAGGCTATAAATAAACTACAAAAAAGGAATTCAGATTGTGTTCATATAGTGACAGGTGACTTTAATCAGGCCAACTTGAAAACAGTTCTGCCTCACTATTTCCAATATGTGGACTTTGCAACAAGGGGTGAGAACACACTGGACAAGGTATACAGCAATGTTAAGTTGGTATTTAAGGCAGTGCCTCACCCATGCCTGGGAAACTCTGACCACCTCTCCATATTGTTACTACCAGCATATAAACCATTGCTAACTAGAGGGAGGCCAACAGTTAAACAAGTAACAGTATGGCCAGAGGGTGCAGTCTCAGCACTCCAGGACTGTTTTGAGAGCACATTCTGGAGCATATTCAAGGAGGAGGCTACCAAAAACCAGTGTGTCGACCTGGAGGAGCACACAGAGGCAGTGATGGGCTACATCTCGAAATTTGTGGATGATGTGACAGTCACCAAAACCATCATCACACAAGACAACCAGAAACTCTGGCTGACCAGAGAGGTGTATGAACTTCTGAAAGCAAGGAATGCAGACTTGAGGTCTGGAGACAGGGAAGCCCTCAGAACAGCCAGAGCAAATCTGAACAAGGGAGTGAGGGAAGCAAATGCACCTATGGCAGAAAGATCCAGAGCTACTTCTCTGACCAGAAAGACCCCAGGTGCCTATGGCAGGGTATCCAGTCCATAACTGACTACAGACCCCTGTCTTCACAATACAAGGACAACAAGGAATTCCTAAATAAGCTGAATGTCGACTTCAGCAGATTTGATGAAGGGAACAGAACAACAGCAAAAAAAATGCTCATGGACCATAACGAGAAGATGCTCACCCTCAACCCAGATGATTTCCAGAGGGTACTGTGCAGAGTTAACCCTAGAAAAGCAGCTGGGCCTGACAACATCCTAGGGTGTGTGCTCAGGAACTGTCCAGTGCAACTAACAAATGTCCTCATGGATAAATTCAATAACTCTCTGAGTCAGTAAATAGTTCCGAAATGCTTCAAGGATACAACAATCATTCCATTACCAAAGACGTCTCCACCATCTTGCCTAAATGACTACCACCATGTAGCCCTCACCTCCACAGTAATGAAGTGTTTTGAAAAGCTGGTTATGGATGCCATAACAACTGGGCTGCCTGCTGATCTTGACCCTCTGCAGTTTGCTTAGCGAGCAAACAGCTTTATGGCAGATGCCATCTCTCTAGCACTCCATCTATTGCTAGAACACCTTGAGAATAAAAACACCTTCACGGGGTACTATTCATTGACTTCAGCTCTGCTTTTAACACAGTCATTCCACTTCATCCGAAGTTACTCCAGCTGGGTGTCAACACTCCACTTTGTAATTGGATTCTTGACTTTCTCAAAGACAAACCTCAGAAAGTGTGCATAGGAAATAACTCCTCAGATAGCATCACTCAACACTGGAGTTCCACAAGGATGTGTACTAAGTCCCTTGCTGTTCACCCTGTTAACACATGATTGTACAGCCAGGTACAATACAAATCACATCATCAAGTTTGCTGAAGACACAACATTGGTGGGCCTCATTAGTAACAACGATGAAACAGCATATAGAGATAAGGTGGGACAACTCATTACCTGGTGTGGAAATAACAACTTAGCACTAAATGTGAACAAGACAAAAGAGATAATTGTGCACTACAGGAAACATGGCAAGGAACATTCTCCACTCACCATGAATGGGGAAACAGTTGAAAGAGTGAGAAGCGCAAAGTTTCTGGGAGTGCACATCGATGAGGACTTGTCTTGGAACACAAATACAAATGCCATAGTCAAGAAAGTGCACCAGAAGCAAATCTCCCATTGGCAGTTCTCACTACCTTCTACAGAGGTACGATAGAAAGCATCCTGATGAACAACCTTGTAGTATGGTATGGAAGCTGCTCTATCTCTGAGTGCAAATCCCTCCAGAGAGTGGTGAAGACAGCCGAGAGGATCATTAAGACCACTTTACCACCTATGCATGACTTATACTTATCCAGATGTCTCAGCAGGTCCAGAGGAATAATTAAAGACTGCATTCACACTGCTTACAGACTGTTCCTGCATCTATCATCCAGAAAGTGCTTCTGAAGCATATGTTGCAGAACTTTGAGATTCAGGAACAGCTTCTTCCCTAATGTCATCAGGCTGCTGAACTCTGATAACCACTACACTCCATGATGTCCAACTGGGTCAGTAGAAACTGTCTCAAATTGTGCAAGAACCTGGTTACCACTCTCACCTAATTAGTGCAATATTCACCATGACTGTAACTTATAGACCATCTAGGGCAGTAGCAATGCAGTAAAATATCTCTTCTTTCAATGCAACACATGCAAATTCATAAATTAACCATAGTGCAATACTCTAAGGTCCATAGTGCTATACTTTAATGTTCATAGTGCAATACTCAATGTCTCTTTCTGTGCAAGGATCAATGCAATGTTTTAACTAAGTACCTGTGCATGACTAAAGTCTCATGCAAGTAAGTGTTCATTTCAAAAGTGTTAAAATTTGTTTCTAATTATGTGCAATATTAGTCTGTCTACCTGCATGTCTGTGATGTAATAG
>NC_056741.1:1770703454-1770768454 GCF_019279795.1 Protopterus annectens | reverse complement strand
AAGCAGTAACTTTTATCAAAAACAACAATATGGTTACAGTTCCAGAGGAAATGGACTGGGCTTTAACTATATCACTGAAAAGATCTCCTGAAAAAAATAATTGGATTGATGTAAAAAAAAAGCAAAGAACTGACTCAAAAAGT
Organism: Protopterus annectens; assembly: GCF_019279795.1. Taxonomy (NCBI): domain Eukaryota; kingdom Metazoa; phylum Chordata; order Ceratodontiformes; family Protopteridae; genus Protopterus; species Protopterus annectens. The sequence continues at coordinate 1,770,768,311 of NC_056741.1, read as the reverse complement.
ATCTCTTCCACTACTTCTCTCAAAGTATCAACTAAAACTAAACAGCTATGCTAAAGGTAACAAATTAATATTGTTTGTTCTTTCTTTTAAGCATGTTATAAATTCTATTTTATAAACTTATAATACTCCTATTGCATACTTTAAATGCAAAGTTTAATACATAAGTAACATATCAACATCAATAATTTAATTGACTCTATTAGTTTACATTTGTCCATGATAGTAATACATGGGGAAAAGAAATGATATGCTGAGCAAGAAATACTTAATATACATTGTACTTTCTAGTACAATAAGAGCTATGTATTAGTTATTTTAATTTCTCTTAATATTAGTCGTTAAGTATTAAGTAAAGTTTAATGGTGTCTATGACTAGTTTCAGTCATTGGTATGGTTTTGTGATTAATTTATGTAAAGACATTGCATAGACACTGGAGGTTATTATAACAAACAAGTTCATGAATCCAGTTGAACGTTTATTTTTAAAATGAACAAGTAAAGCTTTCAAATGCACGAGGCATGCAGGGAAATCTTCAGTATCCTTTAAGCGAGCCTGTCAGTGTATTTGCGAACTGACGTGAACGTAAATGGCTCTTTTAACATTTAATGTCTAATTATAAACCCTATACATTAAATGAATTCCACTTCTACCCCTCTAGATAGATCAATCACACAGAATTTTATTTTAGATACATTAAAATGTTTATTTGGATGTTTCTCCTCCATATTTGTTTCAAGGAGTTAAAAAGCCTTGGATTGTTGAGAGCTACAGTTGGTCGGGATCTCTTTTTGTTTACACATTGAATATAGTATAAAGTGAGGGAATATTGAAAGTAGTCTGTTTTGTTTTTTACATGGGTTGGTGTTAGTATGGGTTGTTAGATGTTGAAGCTTATGTGAAGCACCTATTTCTTATAGTTAATGATGCCTTTGTTGAGGTAAGCATTCTCGATGTTGATGTATGAAAAGACTCTGTGTGGAGCATTGTGCCCAAACCATTTAAGGTCTAACAAATAAACTTTCTCATTCTAGTCCAGTTATGCATGTGAATAGATTTATTTTGCTTATACTCGGGAATAGCACATGTGAGCTACTGTGTGTATGCTTGTATGACTGACTTGCCCATCCGGAAAGCTGAGTATTTCTCACTGATGGTGAACAAGGGAAAAAACTTTAAGCGGTATATCAGCTGAAGAATAAATACACATGTGCAGGCATTAAACAATATCAAGTCTTAGTTGTTTTTCTACAAATGCAAAGATCGCCCCTGATATTTATTTATCTATATAGTGCATTAATGTCATAAGAATAATTTTAGGCACAGACAAAATGACTACATCTATAATGGTACAACTGTAGGCAAGGCTCATTCAAGTAAAGAAGTCTAAGAACAACAGTTGTAGAAATTAGTACTAATATCAGTTTATACTGAATCTGAGCTATATTTACATTCATTTTAAGGATGGACAACATGTAGAGTGTTTGTCCAGTGATATAAAGCAGGTAAACTAGTCACAGGTGAGTTGCAGGAATATGTAAGCTGGCATAATGTTCACATTCAATAGTTGCAAGCTGTATGGATCTTTACTTAAAGTTTCATTATAGTATGGGACATAAGGAAGTGAGTTCTGGTCTTGCAGCAGTAATAGTGGGAAAAGTATTCTGATGGAGCATATTCTGCAAGTTCTCTGAATATATGCAGATGAGCCCTGAAATGCCTGGATTAGTAAAACTTTAAACAGGTGATAATATATGCAATGTTTTAGTTGACACACACCTACACTAATAAATTGAAACTGGTACAAATTCATCCTATTTCCACCCTTAAAATCTGTTAACATGAAGGGTTGTGTACAGGTCTGTACTAACCCATAGGGAAAATAGAAGGGAAAAATGATCGTTAAACATTGCTCAAAATTAAAAAAAAGGGGGGATAAATGAAATAAAAGGACAAGATATATACATAAGGAAACATTAAAACATAGAGAGAGTAGCTGAAACATTCATCAGTTGACTCATTTTATTACCTTTGGTTTTTCAAATTACTCATGAACTTGTATTCTTTATTGAATAAATAAACAAAAACAAGACTCTAAGACACCATATATTGTACATTTTGTGGTGTTTTAAGGGAAGATAATTTAAAATTGGAAATTGATTACACAACTAGAAGAAGAAATGAAAATGTGAGGTCTTAACTGACACTTGATCTTTACAAAGGTACATATTTTCGGAAACTCCATATCTGTAATATTACATCTCACTTGATATAGTAGTGACAGAATACAAGCAAAGAGCAATTTGCGCATGCTCATTAATCTAGGTAATCATACTAATCCTTAACTGTATTCTAAAGGAATTTCTTGCTGAGAAGGCTTGGGGTTGTGAAGTTATCATTATCAAAGACCTGACAGTTTGATTATCTTACTTACATTTTTATGTTTTGGTATAATTTATTTAGCATTTATGGTAGTTGTTCAATTGAATTTATATTGCCTAGAATGGTATTGCATGTTCTAATAACAAGGTATAACTGTGAATAATCATTTATGATTTACTCTATTTTAATGCTTTACATTAAGAGTAGCAAAAGAGCTCTTTACTGAAGTTTAGGGTAATGTAATAAATACAATATTGAGCTCTCTTACACTAAAATACTATGTATAGTACTGTTTGGAACAGTATTTATATATGTACTGAATCAATACATGTCCGGAATGATATAATTTGAGTACTCCAACCAATACATCAGCGAAATGGTGGTTTGTGGTTCTGCTATAGTTCACTAGCTTAATTGTTGATACTATTGTAGTTAAGTCTTATAATATTGGTTATAGTATATCATATAAGATAACTACTAAATGAATGGGTCACTATATAGAAACTCATGAAAGTTGAAAGGAAACTGGATTAGTAAATATCTCTTGAAATATTTACTTACATTTCATGAATATTTGATTTTGAATGATTTACATATTTGATTTACTACACATAAAGTAAATTTGATCAGAGTTATTGCCTAAATTCTATATTAAGTTAATTTTATAATAAAAATATAATTACCTGCATGTATCAAACTAGATGTATATGATAGAGTTGATTAATTGTTACCTCCAGAATAACATATGATGGAGCCTCTAACTTTTCATTATTGTTTGATTTATTGTTAGTAATGAGGGTTAATCTGACTGAACATTTTAGTTCTTTCATACTGGAAATGGTATTCATTCCATGTTTGTTAAAAGATAATTCTAAATATTTACTTATACATGTGCATAAAATTAACTATTGTACTCTTGTTTGTCTTATTATTTGGCCTCTTCTAGTATATATAATATATAAATCAAAGTGAAATAAGAAGGTTTACTACAGAATTAATAAATGCATGGAAGATATGCAGCAAATAAGTAGCAAAATAACTTGTTATTGTTTCCATTCAGAACTCTTCAATAAATAATTTAACTGGATGAATATAGTATTTCTCTCACTAAATGTGAATGGTTTAAATATCCAAAGGAAAAGATCTAGCGTACTTAAATATCTAAAAGTAAATAAAGCACAATTAATATTTCTACAGGAAACTCACTTTAAAGTTAATGATAATTTCATTTGGAATCCAAATGACTTCTTAAAGCTCTCTAGTTCTTCATATAGTAAAAAAAAAAAACAGAGGAGTATTAACATTGTGGAGGAAAAGTGTTACCAATCCTCAAGTAATATATAATTATGAAGACAAAGATGGCCTTTTATCAATAGTAATAATAAGATATAGTAATAGAATTTAGACATTGGTGAATCTTTATTGGTTTCCAGGTATATGAGTAGGAACAATTAAGAAGCACATAGAAGTTATTATTAAGACTTCAACAGGTAGTTTAATTATAGGAGAGGATTTTAATTGTATCTTAGATAGCCAGGAGACTACAAGTAAGCAACCTTTTCGTATAACATCTATTGGAAAAACTCTTAAGAAATGGATAGATAAAATGCATTTATTAGATTCATTTAGTCTTAAAAATGAAAATTCATTACAGTTTTCTCATAGTGATTATAGATTCAATACCCAAACAAGAACTGATAAATTATATGGATCCCAAGATTTAAAAATGAAAATATCACATTCTTTCGTAATTCCCTGCCCCATATCTGATCACAATTCACTCGTTCTTAGAATTCAAATGAACTTTAAGAGACTAACACTTACTAAAATAATTCCTGCATACTTCACTAAATTAAATAAGTTTAAGACTTGGTTAGATTTAGAAATAAAATACTATTTATATACAAATAATACTGGTGATGTAAATGTAGTTATTTTATGGGATTCACTAAAAGCATATATTTACGGTAAAATAATTTCCTGGTGGAATAATAAAATAAAAGAATGGTAGTCTGGGCCAGTTAATATCCAAAAATGAATTATAGAAATTAATCTTAAGATTGTGGAGAACCTGGTCGAAAAAAAAATGAAATTGGGGAATTAAATAAAAAATACAATGACATTATAATGCATAAAACCAAACTGGCATTGGAAAAAATTAAAATTAAATTCATACTCTGTGTCACCAAAATATATGCATAGCTTAGCAATGAGATTAAAAAGACATTCAAATACAAACAATATTCCAAATATAATTCATGAAGGGGAAAACAAGAAAAATGTATCAGATATAGATGATATATTAGAAGCCTTCAAATTTCATTTTACAAAACATTACAATATGAATGATTCTCCTCATAACAACATAGACATGGGACTGGATTATACAAATTTAAACAAAATACCAGAGAGTTTAAACATAAATATTCAAAAACAAATAACACTTAAAGAAATTAATGAGAAAATTAAAGAAGGCAAAAATAATAAAGCTCCAGACATAGATGGAATCATTATAGAAATTTATAAATTATTTCCATCATCAGTCATAATACTTCAGAAGGCATTAAATGAAACTTATTTACAAGGCATTATTCCACCTTCATGGAGATACACATTGATTACACCTATTTTAAAAGAAAATAAAAATCCCAATTCATTTAGTTCATACAGGCCTATTTCACTTTTAAATAATAATTACAAAATTTTTATGTCTATACTTTTTAATAGGATTAAAAAATCTCTAACTCAAGTTATCAATGAGGATCAAACAGGATTTATTCATAATAGACACACTCAAGACAACATACAAAGAATTTTAACCATTATAGACCTCTTAAATAGAGACAAAGCTGAAGCTTTAATAGTAACATTAGAAATTGAAAAGGCATTTGACTCACTAAACTGGGATTATCTTTTCAAAATACTTTAGATTAATAATTTCCCCTCAAGATTCATTAATTTAATAAAAAAAAAAACATTTATAAGGATAATCTAGCTTATGTAAAGTTAGTTCCTTTCACATCAGATGCATTTAAAATTACTAAGGGTACCAAACAAGGATGTCCCATGTCACCAGTGTTGTTTGCATTAGCAATTGAACTTTTTTCTTTACTATTCATCTTAACCCTAAAATTAAAGGTATTGAAATTAATAATCAAATTAATTCCAAAATAATGCTCTTTGCTGATGATATTTTACGCACCTTATTAAACTCAGAAGAGTCACTATGTGAATTAAATTCACTAGCTGAAAATTTGTATCATATCTTAGGTTTGAAGATTAATGTTTCCAAATCAAAACATATGTTATTAAATAATAAAAATAATTCTAATACTAACATAAATCCAATTATTGGATAACAGGTTTCATCTCTAGATTATTTAGGAAAAGTTTTATGTGAAACATTAGAATCAACTCTATCTACAAATCATAATAATATTCTGATTACACTTAAACCATTAATAGTGAAATGGAATAAATTGTATTTAACATTTGAAGACAGATTGCAGTTAATAAAGATGGTACTTCTCCCAAAGTTAAACTACGTTGCATTAGCAATACCTATTATACCTAGTAAAAGAATTAAATAGAATCTTTTTAAGATTCCTTTGGTATCCCAAAAAAATAGGATTGCTCTTCTAAACCATATTAGACCCTGGGAAATGGGAGGCATAAACTTTCCTGATTTAGAATCCTACATTAAAGCATCTATTCTTAAAACAGTTATACATTGGATAGATCCAAAAAGTTCTTCTGCTTGGAAAATATTACATACTGCTATTTTTCATGAAGAAAATAAATTAGCAAAAAATATACAACTGCTTGGACAGAACAATATACTCTGGCATATCATTTGTATCAACTTGCAATACAATTCCACCAAACCTACTAATCTAAATTATATAAATTACATTTATATCACTTTTCAGAACTTCATAAACAATAATATTGAAATTAAATTATGGTTTCAATTATTAACTCATTTTAATATTACAAAAAACGTTGTTAATAACATTTCCATAAATACTCTTAATTCATGGAAAGGGAAACATTTCTCATGTTGGTATCAATGTATAGAAAATCTGACCGTCATGACTGTCAATCAGATAATTAATACATTCAATCTATCAAGCAGTGACTGGTTAGTTCTTAATAACCTGGTACCATATGTGCAAGATCTGTGTAGAATAATAGAAAATTCTTCATTTAACTCCATACCTAAATTTATATTTTGTCTATATGAAGTATTATACAGAGACTTTAATTTGACAAATCTAACTTCAAAGTTATATAAAATTATTATTAGTTACAAAACAAAATCTAACCAGAAATTCTGGAATTTTTTCAATAAAGATTGTTCATTGTTGTTATTATCTAAGGAGTCAAAAATAAAAATACTAAATTCTATTAAGTTAACTTCAAATGTACACAGTTGGAGAATCTTTGCATGGAAATTCTTGCATAGAGCCTTTTACACCTCTAATAAAATAGCAAGATTTAAAAATACTAATGATGTAATATGCAGGAGATGTAATCTAAAATGTAATGTTGATTGGTCACATATTATATATGACTGTACTCGTATTAGAAAATTTTGGGAGGACATTGGTGAATTTTTGCAAGCCATTTTTAGTGAATCTTTCATTTTGTCAAAGTCATTAATTCTTCTGAATAAAACTGAAACAACTATTATGAAAAAGAAAGAACTATATCTTCTTTGGACTATAATGGCTGTCTCAAAAAATGCATCACTAGGAAATGGAACACCTCTATCATCCCAACAATTGATGATTTTCTCACTCTATTGAAAGAAGTAGCACTGTTGGAAATTAAAGTCAAGGAAATGAGGATCTTTCCGAAGAAATGGACTAATAATCCTTGGGAGAAAGTTCTCTCCCTAATAGAGACACTTAAAAAGGACACAATTTTATCTTCATAAGAAAAGAGGAAGCAAGAATGCAGGTTATAATTTGTTATTCCTTGTACAACAATCTTGATTATTTGTCTGTATATCTATGATTGTATCCCTTTTGACTTTATCTGACTTGAGGCCATTGTATATTCTGCAAATAGTTCATTCAATTCACCCTTATTTGATCTGTTATATTTACTATTTATTGTTTAAAAAAAAGATTTTTTGAATAAAATTATTTGAATAAAAAAAATATTATTTTACAACATAACCATGTGTAATGATTGCTACACAAGTCAACTATAACCTGTATAAAGTATGTTACCAATGATGATAGTTAATTTAAGCTACAATCGCATAAGGTTAATGAATACAAATTTATTTTTAAAAGTATGATTCATTACATATAATGATTATGTGTGCAGGACAGTATGTCATGTAAAGTATATAAGTTACCATCCGCAACATGTTTTACTCCGATCATGCAACTGCATGCATATGAATTTTATTTACATAGAAATACTGGCTTTTACATATAACTCCAGTAACATGACAAATAAAAGTTACACACATATAGGCATGTTGTAATTACATATCCACTCATGCTGAAATTGTTATACCTCACTTAAAAATTAAAAACATTAGTTCTCCTGTATCATTGACTTTTAATAACTGTTGTTTAGCATTTAAGCATTCATTTTAATCATGGGTTCAATTCTCAGGTCGCATTGCTCAAAGTTTGTATTTTATATGGTACACTAACCCATTATGTACCACCTCATAACATTTTAACTCTAAACAATGATTGTCACCAACATCATAAAGTATTTGCTGATTTTATTGTGGAACATGTATAAGAACAGTAGTATCACACATGGCCAAATCTCACTGCCATATTTCACACCTGCATTGTATTTTGATGGAATCATTCAATTTTCTCTATCAGGCCATTTTTATGCTTTCAGTTGCGAAAATGCAGCTGACAAGGTTGTGTCATTGCACACAGGGTGAGACATGAGAAATTTTAAATGAGTTTCAGTTTAGGTATATAGATCTAGGTGTCCTTCAGAAGACATGGCAGGTGAAAGAGAGGGGAATATTTAATTTAGAGCCCAAAAATGGGTTGCTGAGGAATCCAGAATTGTTTTGACACTGCTTGTAAAGGACTACAGCTATATGCTTCTGCAGGGGAACTATAGCAGGTCTCAGTACAAGGCTAAAGCTTGGAATGGTTTGACCAAGGCTGTCTGTGGTGCAATTGGCATTCTACACCCTAGGAAATGATGATATCACCATTATAGTGACATCCTAAGCCAATCTGTGGCTGACTTCAAGAGTGGAAACACCCCTGAGTTGTGTTGGTATACTAACCCATTACCAGTCAATAATGTACCAAAGATTAGCCAGGCAATACTTATTTATTATGCTTATTTTTTATTAGGAGGTAGTATAATGGTTAAGGTGTTTACCTTACAATCACAAGGTACAAGGTTTTATTCTCACCTTTGAAAGGGAAATTGGCTAAGCTTATAAAATGGCCTACCAGTGCAGCTTGCCTAGTAATTACTTACAATCTGTTTTATTTTCATTTCTTTGCAGCTGCTGAACAGATCACCTAAAATATAGATGAGCATCAGGAAAGGCTGGCATGCTTGAGAGAGGCATGGGTAAGTATGGATTAGGTATGAATGCAAGATCATAGTACTTCTACAATGAAGTTAATCTTACCAAATGTCTAGGATCAGTCCATATCAGCTTGAGTAGGCAAGCCTAACCTTTATATCAAACATATGTGCCTGTGCCCCTAGCTCTTGATCATTGCATTAGGCAACAAGGAAATCAACTTAGTTGTATGTGGGTTCAATTCCCAGAAGCAGCAATTACATTTTATTACATGACAATATGTAAAAAATTATTTACTGCAATATTAAATAACATTAAAGTTTTCATTTTTATAACTGAATGTTTTTTCTTTGAATTTATATACCAGTTAGTCAACCAACTGTTTCAATACTATTTCTAAAAGTTCTTAGATTTATCTATTTTATGACACATTAATGCCTTCACATCATATCTTGATATGACAAAGGTTAACATAGGTGTGTGTTACATTTGCATATATAGAGAAATATTAAACTGACATAACACTGATGTTATTGTCCATGTTTTCTCTCTCTCCCCAAACTTTATATCTCTTCTTTTTTTCTGTGTGTAGTAACATTGCTGTTGCAACACAAATGACCATCAGCACAGAGAGATAGACCAACCAGTGCAGTTCGTCCATCCATACCTCTGCAGGTGGCTGCAGTGGCACCACCACAGGCAGCACAAAAATCCAGCACATCTGGGTCAAAACAGCATTGCCTCCACAAGTCCTGCCTTTCATGCTCCACCTGCAACAGGTAGCTCTTGCCTGGCTGCTGGTGCTGTGGTACCTGCTGAGAATATTATTGGTGGTAGCAATTTTGTCACCTGTCAGGAGCTGGTATGGCTGGTGAAGGACATCATAGAGAAGCCTTGGTGCCTGAAGCTGAGTTGAAAGGATCCTGCATTGAACTGCAAAGTCAATGCCAATTCCAGCACTGAGCCAGGGATTTGCAACAGGAGACAGTGATGCCAGCTCTGACATTGAGATTCTCACTCTGCTCAAGCTGGGCACAGATGCACCTCTAATGTCTTCTACCTATCCACAGTCATGGTGCTCCCAACCTTCTGTATCTGTCACCATCACTGTCTGTCTTGCAAGTCGTATGTGTCTTCACCTGCTACTTAATCTACCATAATTACCTACCTAACCCTCTTATTCCTAACAACCTTCCCCAACAGTACTCTCTTCCACCACAAAAAATGGGGCACCTCTCCCATGAAAAATGTTACACCCCATATATCTCTCTCTGCTGCGACTATTTATCTGTATAATACTCTTACTCTGGCCCAATTGACCAAACAACATTATTCTGTTGTCACCCATCCCTGATGTGGTAACTCTGCAAATTCATCTGTTGTAAAGAAGTGGATAGCTATGGTGCTCTCCTGACACCATCTTGCACATTCCTTAATTCTTCCACCTGTGCCCTAGCATCTGCCCCCCCCCCACATACATTTTCACTAGTGTCTTATCAACCCCTCTTTCACATGTTTAATCTGGTCAAAACACAGAATTACACACACACAAGCACTTTAGTTTTTGTCCTCGGCATCTGCATAATGCTTGGCATTATACACCAGTGATGACGGATGATAAATGGCATTTCACATTCTATGGCAAAATCTGGTGAGTTTTTGTTTTAAACCACAGGAGGTTACCTCTGCACAAATGTGCTTAACCCCACTATGCTACATAAATACATACTGAAAGGGCTATTGTCAGACAGTTACTCTTGTATATTTATTAAGATAATGGATGTAATGTACAGCTTATGGGATATTACAATTGACATTACTGTGATTAAGCCTGATGCCTACATGCTTCAGGCTGTTGTCACTGTCCCTTCAAATGTTTAATTTTAACTTTGTGAAGTGAGAGCTCCTATGTGATGTGCTGAGATAAAGCTTGAGTCTATAGATTGTTTTTTTGCGTAGTATAAAGGGGTCAAATAAAGAAGTATATCAAACAATTATTTAATGTGGTTTTATGTTACTATTGTGTGTTTGTAACTGTTAACTACATATGTTATTATCCCACCATTTTCTGATTACATCCTAATCATATTCCTTCTCTCCTTCTCCTTCTTGTCCCCTATTGGAAACGTTTTTGTACAGAGCATGACAGAGTTATTATGATGGCACATCTAAGAGTAACACAAGGCCCATAAACAAAACTATTTCTATGTCTCTATCTCTTGTCTTCCAAACCCCCCTTCTGTCTCATCATGTTTTGTCCTCAGCATAAGCACAATGGCTGGTACATATCACCAACAGTAACTGATGGTAAATAGCAGTTCATGTCGTATGACAAAAACTGGTGAGCTTTTGACTTTGGCCCCCTTGCTCTACTGTGCTTAACATCGCTGCACTATGGAAATACAGGTAGATAACACTATGAGATGACAGTTATTATCGTATGTTGAAATCAGTGGTGTCATACAAATACATGCAATTTATATAAGAAGCACTGCAACATGTACCCAACCGATTGCCTCTGTCCACGAGGGACATGGGTGCCACCCCAGGAGCGAGTTGACAGTTCCAGTTTGACTCAATGCGCTACACATGAGGACTGTCTAAGTATGTACCTGTGTTATCCATATGGTGATTGCTGTACTGCAATTATTGGTACAACTGTGTAACTCATGATGCACAAAAGATTAGCATAACACACATCGGTTCTGAATATGATCAGAATTAGAACTATTTCTATGTCTGATATCCTACTTTGTGTGAAGGTTGGCATGGAGCACCACAGACTAATGTTAATTCCCATTTTAAGTTCAAAATCTTAAAATATAATTATGCATGTACTAATACTTTGCTGTCAGTCTCTCAAATAGGTTCATAGAAGGTTACTAGGCTAACAGCCTGAAGCCCTTACAAGCTTAGCCATATTTAGTGAGTGAAGTTCGCAGAGGCATGAGTCTATGGTATGGTAATTAATACAAACTGCCTCTGTCCATGAGGAACATGGGTGCCACCCCAGGAGTGAGTTGAGAGTTCCAGTTTGACTCAATGCACTTAACTGTATCTTTAGTATGTTTTTATTTTGCTATCAAAGTGTTCCTGCAAGCAAATAGATGTGAATGTAACAGTGAAGTATGCAGTTTGAGCACCAGCCTGTGGACTAAATTTTTATGTAAATTATAAATATTACAGCAGTCTAAAACAAAGAACTTTGTGCACTATAATAGCTCCATTTTCTTAGCCCACAGCAGTCCCATCAGTACTTTCTGCTTTAACTGTGCTCAAGTCATTGTTTTCAGCAGTCCACTGTCTCCCTTCCTTAAGTTTATTTCTTTTCTTATGTAACTACTTTAAGTTCTGAACTAGTAATTTTCCATAGCTGCACTACTGCATTCTGGCTTACTTTTTCTCCTTGTTTTGCTGATCTGCGGGGGTTAGGGTGGCCTTTGAATTTTGCATTTCAAAGTCCATAGAAACCTCCTTACCTTATACGGTTGTTCAAACAGTCAAGTGGAATTTTTTACTGTTATCACCATTAGTCAGGTAAAGGTGATATTTGATTACCTTTCCTACTAAAACTGTGTCCTAGAGCAAAAAAATCAAGACTTTCATCTACTAGCTCAGAGGTCTGCATTGTACCTTTTACTTATGTCTCTCAGCAGGTTTGTGGCTGTTTAAGTTAATTCACTGATTGTTTTTTTTTCAGTGTCTCTTTTCCAAGTTTTCAACCCTCTTTGTTCACCCTCTCTAATGCTCAGGCTCACATTGCTCCCCTACTCTACCCCCAATTCCAACCCACCCCATCATACTCTGTATTTATACTTCCATAGCACCACCCACATATTCCTTAAACCAATACCATCAGTTCTCTCCAGAAGAAAATAATCAATAGAATTGTTCCCAATAATCACACCCGCTCTTGTTTACCACCCAAAACTCTCTCTCAAACCATCTTAATCCTTACACCCTATAACAAACAAATTACATCTCTACAACCAAACCAGTACCCTACTAAAGTTTTCTAATCCTTATTTACAACAAAGATAAAACCCATATTAAATAAGATGCTCATAAATCAAATTATTTTACTATTTCCTCGTACTCTACTAGCCTTTTTCACCAATTATCAAATCCACCTCCTTCAAATACTTAGGACTTTAACCAGTCTTCACAAAGAATATCAACATCTCCCTAGACTGCCTTTATCCGCAACACCCTCTCTCTACAAGCAAGCCATATATGATTTATTTATCTATAAATATCTCGAAACAAAGTATCCAAATGTATGATCAAATACCAAACAAAGACCAGAATATAACTGTCCTCACTCTTCCCTCTGTAAAATATCAATTCAATAAATTAGCAGAGTTAGTCACCCCAAACCAGGTTCTGCTGTTCAAAAAAAAAAATCACTTCCAACTCAAAAGAAACTAGTCACCTAATATATCTCAGCAAAAGAACAATACCCAAACTCACCTTACTAAATATGAACTTAAGACGTATGTGCAATAAAATCCATGACAAACATGCCTACCTTGCCACAAACACTCCTATTGTAGTCATAGCTAATGAAACCTGGTTAAAAAAGGAATAAAGGATAATGAGACCCCCCCCCCCCCCGGATAGAATATACTCAGGCATGAGAGACTAAGCAAGAATGCAGGTGGTGTAACAATCATCTATAAAAATTCCTTAACAATCACCTTACTTTCACAGGAAATACGCACATTTAACAATGGCGAACTTCTAATAACACTCCTAAAATCACTCAGTCAGGTACACTGATCACCGGGAAGGTCCATGTAATCCACAAACTACCAAGGTAAAAAAACGAATTATTTAATGTTCCAGTACATCAAACAGATTATATTATTATTATACTGGTCAAGCTGATGATACAAAAATGCACTCATAAAAAATGCATCATTACCCATAGAAAATGTAAACATCATACCAAAGCCATAACATACCATAGCCTTATTTTAAAGCTCTTTTCTTTAAAGCTGGTAAGATAGAATAATGTTCATTTAACCCAGGGGATGAGCAGGTATCAAACTTTAATTGCCACATAAGCTCACAATACTCGAGGATGGTTTCCCAGTCTCCCCCCTCTCTCAAAATATTTTACCTGCTCTAACATCTAAAATTTGAAAGAATAGTCCTCACATAACAAGGTGTGTTTAAATAATGCATTGGTTTCTATTTGCCTTGAAATCTCATAGAGATGTTAATACATTCTCTGTCTTAAAGTTCTCTCTGTTTTGCCAATATAAAATGCGAAACATGAGGAACGCCAGATATACCACCCCTTTAGAATAACAATTAAAATACCCCTTAGTCTTTAACAGCCCTATGGGACCCACCAAATACAGTTCATCCACATTGGCTACATAGGGGCATTGGGGGTACCTTCCACATTTATGCATGCCTGTCCTTACTCTGGAAGTTGAATCAACTTTACAGCTTTCAAAAATATTCTTAAAATTCCATCCCCTTCTCAAACTAAATCTCAGTTTCCCAGAGAACACATCAAGACTGTTAGGCATACTAGCAAAAATGTCCCAATAAGTTTGTATTATGTTTTTCATGAGGTGTGTATCTCGGTAAAAATCCATCACAAAATAGATGCAATTAACAGGAGGTACATTCATGTCCCTTTCATCCATCTGTATGGTCATTGGCCCTGTAGAACCAGAAACTACCCCTACCTCCATTCTCAAGGGACAGAATGGGTATATATTTGACTCTCCACTCTTGTAAAATCTTGTCAGTCAGGGAGATAACTAGATTCTCCTAATCTCCTAAATAATTTGGGCCTAAAACATATTCATATTTCCAAATAGCCATAACTAGGTTGGCGTAGCTATTGGCACAAGAAGTGCCCATAGCTACGCCAACCTTCTGTAAATAAATGCAGTCCTTGGACATTCTTTAGGAGATTTGTTGATGACATATATTTTCTGTGGGATGGCACCATGTCTGAATTAGATTCATTTGTTACCTACCTTGAATCGACCACTGAGTACCTTAGATTCACTAAGAATGCACATTTGGAGTGTATTGATTTCCTGGATGTTCATCTCCATAAAGGGGATAGAGGAATGTTACAAACATCTATTTATAGGAAACCATGCAGAAGGAATACACTGCTGCATCGTACTAGTATGCATCTAGGTTATGTCTTTAAGAATATTGCTAAGAATCAAGCATTCAGGCTATAAAGATTGCATACTAGTGATGAAGGTTTTCATCAGGCACTTGGTACATTGAAGCAAGAATTACTGACCTGTGGTTATTCCAGGAAGGATTTTTGATGTGGCAGATAAACCTATCAAAGGAGCTAGGTATGAGTTAGCTAAACAATTACTAGTGTTGTCAGTAAGATCTGTGATGTGGTACAGAGGAATAGGCCAGTACTTAATTCAGATGATAGAATATCTGATATTGCTGGTGAGTCTCTCCAGTTCTTTTTTAAGAATGGGTTATCTCTCAAAAAACAACTTTGTTATGATAACTGTAAGAGGCTTAAGCCATCTTCTGAGAGGAAAGGCACTTTTGCATGCAGGAATTGTACAGCTTGTTCCTATATTTCAGATTCTAAGGTGTTTAATCACCCAGTTACTGGCTTTGCATTCAGTCCCAAAGTTTATGCAGATTGCTCGAGTAAGAATATAGTTTATCTTGCTATCTGTAATAAGTGCAGCAGTTTCTATGTGGAGAAGACATGTAGGACTTTGAGGGAGCATTTACTTGAGCATGTAGGTTATATCAGGCATAGGGATATTACTAGTGCTTTATATAAACATGTTCAAAATTTTAATGACCATTCCTTTAATTTTTTGGTATTACAATGTGTGAATGTTAATAAGAGAGGAAGCAATCTGAATAACATCACTGACAAAGCTGAAACAAAATGGATTACTTTGTTGCAGGTACATAAAAGCCCTGGCTTGAATGGATATATGCCTTTAAAATCCCTCTTGAGAGAACGTAAATTGTTTCATTAATTGGAAAATTGAGTATGGTATATATATATATATATATATATATATATATATATATATATATATATTTATATATATATATATATATATATATATATATATATTGTATGTGATGTCCTGTAATTTGTCTGAAGTGCCTAGTATGAGGCATGAAAGTGCTTACCTTTTATTAAAGTTGTTTTATTTTACAGCTCTTTTTGGTCCTGTATTTATATACATTCTCATTTTATACGAAGGTTTTTGTTTATTCAGGACCTTTACTGCTTTTGATACTGCTTTTTTGTGTACGTTAATATTTTCTGCTAATTTATAAATATATATTTTTTTAATTTCTCCAAGTCTTTTAGGTTTTTAATACCATGAAGGAAATGGACCCCGTTCCTAAGTCAAAGTATGGTTAAAGTTCATGAAATTAGTATTGTTTCAATCTTTGATGTTAGCCAGAATTCTTCTTTGCAGCACCTGCAATGTGCCCAGTAGTGACTCCTTCTGCAATTCATATGAAGTTACATGTATCAGTAACATATCTAAGTATGATTGTAAATTCTCTTTTATAAGACCTGTTGCTGCTACTACTATTGGAACTATCTAGGTATCTTTCTTCAACATTACCCTCATTTCTGCCTGCAAATCCTGGTATTTTATAACTTTGTGCCTCTCATTTCATGAGATACTGTAGTCATTGGGTGCAACAATTCCAATGATCAATGCTACTTTTCTCTTCTTTTCATGGACTACTGTATCTGATTTTCTTACATCTGTTTTCTGAACTTTTGGTAATGGATGATCCCATGTGATATAAATATCATCATTTTCTATGATGCTTTGCGGCTTATGTTGCCAGTGTTTTTTTTTAGCTACTTCAATATTATAATGTTTGGACAATCCCCAACAATAATCTTGCCACATTATTATGCCTTTCAGCATACAGTCCTTCTGTCATTAGTATATCACAACCAGCAAGAAGATATGCAACTGTTTCCAATTCTGTTTTACAAAACCTACATTCATCTGTTTCTCCCACATGTTCATGGAATTTTTAAACCAATATGTACACAGTCCACTGTCTTGGGCTGCCAACATTAACCTTTCATCTTTTGGTTTAAATTTACCTCTCCTTAACCATTCCTGTGCTCAGTCCTGATCAACACGAGGTTGTTCCAAGAGATTTCTATATTTGCAACTATATTTATGCATTTTCCCCCATTTCCTGCCTTGTCATCTGATCCTTCACCTTATATTCTTTCTTTGTTTTTTTGGCATTTTCAGTTGCTGCCTTATTTTTATCTATTCGGGTTTGATTACCATTCCCACTTGATGCTGATATGATTCTGCTAAACTAAGCAGGAAAGTCATCTTAGACATATTTTCCTCATGTTTCAAAACTTTCACTTTGTTTGGGTCTTGCGAGCTCAGCAAATATGTATGCAGTTCAACAATTTCAGATCACATGTGATCAGCTTCTGGGAGGCCCATATCCCCTTCAAAATGTGGAATATATAGTCTTGGTATGCACTGATTTTTATAAATCATTTCATGAGCATGAAGCATCCTTCTTGTTTGCCTATCCAAACTATCTAACACCTATTGGGGCTAGTCAATCATTCCAAAACTGAAAGTTAGGACAGGAAGAACAAATTGGTTTATAGCTTGGACTTTGTTCCTAGATGTCAACACTGTTTTCAGTATTAAATTTAGTCTTCTAAAATATTCCTTACTAAGTTTTATTCACATTTGTTCATGTTTTATTGTTGACCCTTCATCAGTTCCCAAATAGTTATACACCCTGTCTTGCTCATGTTCTTTTATATCACATTTCTACCCAAACTGATATTTTCTTAGCGCTGCAGCTTTCCTGCTTTAAAGGTTGCTTTTGCACATTTATCAAGACCAAATGACATTTTTATATCATCTGAAAAAGTTTTACCATGTGCAGTTGTGCTTTCAGTTCCTCATCTGATGAACTGTACAGTTTTAAATCATCTACAAAAAGAAGATGAGAAGCTGTTACAGTTTGTTGTTTTCTGGGAGACAAACTGTAGACATGACCTAATCTGTTAAGTAGATAGTGTTATGAGTTGAAGGCAAGACAAAAGAGCAGCAGTGACAGAGAGTCACCCTGGAATATTCCCATTTGAATTTTTATCCCTGGAATAATAATTTGTCCTTTAGCATGGCTTAACTGCAAAGTGGTTTGACACTGTTTCATGTTCACTGTAATGTAATTGATGAGTGTAGGGTGTATCTTATACATTTCTAAGCACTCTTTTATCCATGAATGTGGGATATTGTCAATCAAATACTTTTTTGTAGTCTGTCTATGCCATGCTTAGATTCTTCCCCTTTTTACAGTTCTCCATTATGACTTTAACAGCAAATGATCCTTTGTTCTGTATGACTTTCCTTTGTTGCTCTTTTGTTCTATTGCCATGAATGAGTTTTCTTCTAAAACGACTATAAACTCTGTTGGCATAAATTCCAGTGCATAGTTTATACATCATTGAAAGGCAAGTTATCATAGTTTTTAGGATAGCTTGCAGCTTCCCTCTTAAGTATGAGTATTGTTTTTCCTGTTTTGTTAACCAGGCTGGTATCTGTTCTGGGCACACATATAAATAGTTCTTACTCATGGCTAAATCTTCATGTAAAGATGTTAATACTTTTAGCCAGAACTTAGGTACTACATCTGGGCCTGGGGTTTCCAATCAGGAGCTTTTCTTAACTTTGTTTTAGTTTCTCTGGCATTTACTTCTTGCCATTCATATCCCACAATAGGAAAAAAGTCAGGCACTGTATCACGGCTATCCACAAATTCAAATGACAAGTGTAAAAGAAAACACGTGTCATTTGAGTTTGTGGATAGCCATGGTACAGTGCCTGACTTTTTTCCTATTGCCTGATTTCCTTATTTTTTTGGCACAGTTTTATCATTCAGGAGGCTACTTTTTATTCCTTGCTATTTCATATCCTGTGCATTTGAACTTCTTATTCTTTCTTTTACTTCTATCTGTTTAGCATCTTTGTTATGTTACACAGAATATTCATGGATGTTTCTCCAAAATGTATCTTTTTCTTCTTTTTTTGGTGGTGTTTCAATTCCTTTGCCTTGTTTCCCAGTTCTCGATAAAACTTTTTTAGGTCATCGATAAATTTCTTATTTTGTACTTTTCCTTTATATTTATCTGCGTATCTTCCAAATTGTTTTGCCTGTGCAAATATTTTTAGTTTATTATTTGTGATAGCACATGATAGAACCTGATCTGTTCTGATACTGCACATTGCTTTTATCACATTTATCTTTCTGAGTATCTTTGTTGATACATCTCCTCTCATGTGCTCTTCTAACATTGACACTCCTTGTCTTGTTTTATAGTTTTCTCTATTGAACACTTCCATGATGGCATTCGATTTCTCCACTTCGTTTCCCTTACTACCCCATGTTTTTGTGGTAAAGCTTTATATGTCATTAATTTAGCTACGCAGTAATATATCTTATTTACTTCTGTTATATCACATGAATCTTTATGGACAGTCCTAATTACTGTCTTCCATTTGTTTTATCAGACTTCTAACTTTTTGGGTTTATTGACCTTCTGTCATCTGTTTCTTTCATTGATCTTAATACATCCATTTATATTAAGTCAAGCAACTTTTCTCTTAGATCTATTTCTTTTAAACTGAGGGTACATTCTGTTCTCCATTTCCTATGGGCATTCTACAGAAAGTTCCAGAGCATCTTCTTGTGCCACATTCTCTTTAGTTTCATACTGTGATCTGCTGCAATTTCATATGGGAGCTCACCGACCTATCACTCTACAACATCAACTGCACCAGAGTTGCCACAATTTCCTGCCTCTTCTCTTGCTGTACGAATTCAACTGAGCATTTGTACTGGTTTCCTATGAAAGGCTCCAAAATATCTTCATATGGCAACTGATCAGATGTTTCCCGCTCCACTTGTTTCTCTTTAATTTGGGGATCCATTGATCTATTCTGCTGTGATGTTATCTGAGTTAGATTTTCTACTCTAAATTCTTCACTTCTCACAAGGAATACTTGGCTAGGCTTAAAATGGCTTGCAAGAGCAATTAGCCTAGTACTAATCTATGAACCTATGAACCTATAATCCATAACCTCAGTTTCTATTTCTTTAACTTCTCCATTACTAATCCTCTTTTCTACTTTTCCTCTTTGTTTTCTTATTTTTTGTATTGTAAAATTTCCCCTGTCTGGACACATTTGCCTGTATTTCTCTTCAAATATCTTTGGTGCTGCTCTTTTTTGTATTGATTCATTTTGCTTTCTTCTTTGCATAAATATCAAACCATATTAAATCTCTTTCTTTCCCAAGTCCATATTTCTTCTTCATGTTGTTTCATTGTGCTGTAGTGTAATTACAAAAAAACAAGCAAAGCTCTGGAACTGGTGTTGTAAAAATGAATAATAAGTAGAATAAAAGGACCAGGTAGCCCAGAACTCACAAACAAACCTTTAATGCAGAAAATAAAATCACAATTTAGTTCTCTCATCAATAAATGACATCCTCAGAACAATTGAATAACATATACAGTAGTAGTAATGAATAAAATCTGTTCTAAAAACACAATCCCATAAAATCTACCCAATCATGAATCAAGAAAATTAAAAAAAAAAACATTGATAAAAAACAATCATAAACCTCCATTTGATTTACACATCCCACCATTGTTCATCCAATAAAGTACTTGAAAAACAATGACTAATCCAGGGCAAAACAACCAGAAATGAACCAATGAAAACATTTTAATAAAAAAGAACCATTCCCAAAAGTCTGTAGCCATATAATGACCTAACAATAAAATGTATAATTTTGTGGGTCTGTGTTTTAGTTCATTAATAATCAAGATGGAATCATTAACTCCAGGTCAATTTGCCTATTTTGTATCTTATTCTAGTATTACATTTGTTTTGTTTTAAGTTTTCTGTTCTGTTGGAATTTTAAGAGTTCCTCTTCCCACCAGCCCAGTCCTTGTTGTATTCTTAAATTTGCTGGCTTTTGAGTTGCCCGCCCCTACTATAAATCTCATTTTAGATACTCCTCCCAGTCTCATCTCATCAGCTTATTCTACTGAGTAGAGAAAGATCTTTTGCAAAGGCCCACTCTCCCCTTAGCTTCTCAACCTTAAATTATCATGTTTCATCCCCTCCCACTTAACCTAAAAACAATGCACTTTATTCATCTGCTTTTATGGTATTTGTGTTTCTTCCTGCTTTATTATTTTATTTTGCTTTTGCTGCCTGTTCTTAAAAGTACTCAGTTGCATTTATTCTGCTGCATTTATTACTGCTTGCTAGTAGCCTGATTAAATTGTAACTGTTATTCTAAGCCTTTTGGTTTAAGCACTTGGGCTTCAGGCAAGTTGTTTTACATTAAGAAGGTTTGTGGTCTGCACTATTGTGGCAGGAGAGGTAGCTTACATCCTTCTAAGTTGGGAGTTGCTGGTTGAAGGCTTAGTGTCTGTTATTGTAAAAGTATCTTAGTTCTGGTTTAAGCACTTGGGCTTTAGGCCAGTTATTTTACAATAAGAAGGTTTGTGGTCTACGCACTTATGGGAGAAGAGGGTAGATTATGCCCTTCTGAGCTGGGAAATGCAGGTTATTGTGCCTGCTTGTTTGAACTGTTTCTTTCTGAATTGGTGCACCTTGTTTGCTGTAGCATGGGCTAGATTCAGACCTGCTGAATCTAGCTTTGTTTGTATAACTTGAGCACTAATCCAGGCCATCTTTTTTGGAGAAGGTTCCCCTGCACCCTAGCGGCAGTAGTGTGCAGTTTGAACTTGTCTGATTGCAGACTGCTGGAACAGGGCTCAGTTTTAAGCTTTCTTATTGGTTAAGTTGTTTAAATCAGTTTGCTGTTTTTGCTACTGTTATATTTAAGTGTGTATCTGTTCTCCTGTGTTAAATTGGGTCTATATTAGATGATCAAACTTTCAAAAGTTCAACTGTCATATGATCAACACCATATGATCGAACTTTTGTAAGTTCGAACATTTTAACGGAGATCTTCATACAGCACGGAATGGGAAGATTTCCCTTTTCTGCACTGTAGTGCAATCTCAGAGTTGGTATATTTAAAGAGCGGGGGTTGTGATGGGTGCAGGGTGACTTGCCCCCCTGCTTAAAAACTTCAGGTAAGTTATTTGTATAGTTTATTTCTTTTTATAGATTTTTGAATTTTTAAAAGTTCGATCATATCACAGTTGAACTTTTGAAAGTCTGATTATCTAATATAGACCTGTTAAATTGACCTAAACAAAGTTTAAATATGTTTAGCACAGTCTGGTTACAGGTTTTGATGTATTCATATGTTTGTGTGATTCCTGTGCTTCCTGCTACACCATCTTATGTTGGCCAGGGCCTGCCTGCACTTAGTGAGAGTAAGTGAACTGGTTGAAACTGGTCTGGTATAGGGTGTTGAGCTAAAAGCTCAGGGACGAGGGTTGATTGGTCAATTCCAGTATTTCTATTTTACTTTTATTTTTGTTATATTTAAACCCAGCATTTGCATGGGTCTGTGCTTGTTTGCCCATTGCACACCACCCCTGTGCTGTTTTAACCCTTTGCAAGGTATCTCAGTTGCATTTTTTCCCTTACCAGCATTCCTGCATGAGTGAGGCCCTTGTCTGCAGCTACTGTATTGATTTTATCCGGCCCTACTCATACCTATAGGTACTCTCCTCAGATAGTACCCACTCTATCCCTGACCTCTTTTCCACAAATTCTGATAACCATGAAAGGACAATTTTCTATGGTTTCTCCTGCTAGCCTGGTTGATATGGGCATCCTGAGACAGTGTAGCAACTACCTTATGTACACAGACAACCCTCTACTACTACCACCTAGGAACACAATATGTGAGAGATGCAATCATATTAAGAACCTAGAATCCTTGCTGTCTCAGTCACAAGCCAGTACATCTGGCAAGGAGAAGGTTGTCTGCACAACGCATTCCTACATATGTGGGGGTTCTCAACAAAAACATACCTAAACAAAAGAGACCTCTGAAGCAAAAACACACACACACATCACAACCCACAGCACCATGCATCACACACAGTACACACGTCTGTGTCTCACAGCCTCTAAGGCCCAACCACAAACCCAACATACTAGTCATAGGAGACTATCGTGAGACATACAGATATGCCCCTCACCAGGCTAGACAAGGAGAAAGTCACAGTAAGTTGCTTGTCAGGTACTAGAATTCACCATATCACACATGCACTCAAGTCCCTTAACAACAGGTACTGTTATGACTCTGTCATAGTCCATGTTAGTGTGAATGACTTGAGATGTACTTCTCTGGACGATATGTAGAGAAACATGATTGAGCTCACTGAATATGTGTCCCAAGCAGGTATGTCCCTAGCCTTGAGCAGCATCCTACCATCACCCAGAATGATACCTCAATACAAACAGAAAATGACTGACTTTAACAATTGGCTTAGTTTCTGGTGTCACTCCAAGGGGATCCAGTACCTGACAGCTTGAAAGGACATGATTGACACACCATGATGCTTTGCCAGAGATGGCCTTCATCTGTCCCCCCGGGCTTTAGGCTTCTGGCAAAGTCTCTTGCCTCCCCCATAGTGCATTTTCAGGCAAAGTCATGAGCACAAAATTACCAACATGAAAAATTCTTATAAATAAAATTTAAACGTCATGCTGTTAAATGCCAGGAGTCTTAGCATGAAATTGCACTCATTTCAAGCATTCCTTGCCCTGGAGAATGCTGACATTTGTACAGTCTCTGAAACCTGGTTCAAAGCTGTGGAGAGAACCCCAACCTTACCAGGTTGCTCATCCTACTGTACTTTCAGACCCTAAATGGAGGGTTACAAAGCCAAAGGAGGTGGAGTTTCAATATTTATCAAAGACATACACACCTCCAGGCTGGCCAAATGGTATGACATACAGGAGACACTACAAGTGCAGGTGACTGTTACAAAACACCTATTCAAATCATAGCTATCTACAGACCCACAACCATGACTCAACACCCACTCCAACTATCTGGACTTACATGAATCAATCAAGATTCAACCCTCTACCCTGATCCTGGGTGACTTTAACTACCCAACCATAGAGTGGAAGACCTATTCTAGCCCAAACATGAATGCCTGGAGATTCCTTGACTTTGTCAATGTCAATGCATTGGATCAGCAGGTCAGCACCCCTACAAGAGGTGAAAATATCCTGGACCTGGTCCTAACCAACATGAGTAGCCACTGTAGCACTCCTACAGTGTCATCCTCCTTGGTAAGATCAAACCATAAAGCAATCACTTTTGAAGTCACCATCTCCCCTGCCCACCCCCGTGTCAGGGGCAAATGAAAAAACTTTTCCAAGGCTGACTACAATCTCCTCAGAGCAGGTATAAGCAGTTTCACAGCCACCATCCCTTCAGTTGGAATTAGCATTAACGTCCAAGCCTACACCAAAAAAACTATATGAGCACCTGCATAGCTGTATGGACTTAGCAATATCTGACAGGACCAACTCATCTTCCTCAAGGAAGTGTAAACTGTCTGGTAGGCAGCCAAACTCTAGAACAGAAGGAAAAAATTGCTGTTCAGGGCCATGAAGGAGCAGGTGCCAAGTTAGAAGCAATCTCTCCTTTGTCTGAACAAGCAAATAAGGTCACTGATGAAATCCTCTAAGGATAACTTCAAGTCCAAATTGGCCACATCCACCAAGGACAATCACAATGCCTTCCTCAGATATGTCTGCAATCTCAAAGGCAACACCGAACTCTGCTCTGAACTGGTGGTCAATAACATCACATACACAAACGCCATAGATATAGCCAACCTGCTGGCAGACAGTTACAGTGAAAACTTCAACCCCCTGTCCCCCCATCAGTAAACCAAGACATCAGCAGCACCTGACCCCTCCTCTCAACACCAGGGAACAGGTCCTTAATGCCCTCTTAATGGTAAAAAATACAGTCTCCATGAGACCCGATAACATCCCTGGCTGTATCCTACATGAACTCAGGCATGAGCTCTCAGCTCCATTAGACACCTTATTCAACCAAAGCCTGAACACTGTGTTCATCCTAACTGAATGAAGGACAGCCAGTGTCATCCCTCTACACAAAGGTGGAGCATCCACTGACCCAGGCAATTATAGGCCCATCAGCCTAACTAGCCTGATCTGCAAGGCCATGGAATGCATTATCATAGACTTTATAAACAAGGACATTGGCAACCTCCAGACGCTTGACCCCATGCAATTTGCTTTTGTCAAAGGGAGATCATGCCTGTTAAACTTGGTTGTCTTCTTTGAAACAGTCACCAAAGCCATGGATGAGTGGAAGATGGTGCACACTGCCTACCTTGACCTAGCCAAAGCCTTTGACACTATTCCCCACTCCGGCATAATAGATAAACTCTACCAGATAGGCATCAACCCATATGTAACCATATGGGTATCTAACTGGCTCACTGATTGAACCCACTCAGTACACCTCTAGTAGTAGATCTGTAATGAACAGTGTACCCCAAGGATCGGTCTTGAGGCCTCTACTGTTTGGGATATACTTTTCTGAGGTGCAAGCCAAAACCACTGGTCTGTGGCTGACCAGGTTTACTGATGACTGCAAGCTGGCCACTGCCTTAAATTCCCCCAGTGATGTGAACATCCTCCAAGAGGGCCTTACCCAAACTAATGACTGGTGCCAGAAACATAGCCTCAAACTGAATGCCAAGAAATGTATCATTATCCCCTTTGTGGAAAATGTCATCCCCACTAATTATCACATTAATAACACCGTACTAAGCATGTAGTCAGTCGTGAGGGACTTGGGCACCCAAGTTGATAGCAACCTGACGTTTGACCACCACATTGCCTCCGTTATATGGAAGGCTTTCTACATGGCCCACCTCATAAATAAAGATATTTCATCCTAGAACAAGGAGGTCATAACATCCCTGTTTTCCTCCCGTATCAGACCCATTATCTAGTACAATTCCCCCTTCAGCATATACTTTGCCAAGCACATGCAATAGTTGGAGAGACCACATAGGTTCCTGAACAGGAAAATCCAGGGTCTCAAACACCTATCCTATAAAGATAGGATAAAAGCCCTGTCCCTGTATTCAGTCTCATACAGACTGATCAGAGGTGACCTGTGTCTGGCATACAAGGCCATTTCAGACCCAGCCTTGATGCATATCCATAAGAAAACTCCACTCGTGCAACATGCACACAGGGCCTTAACCTCGTGTGTGACATTAATAGAATTTGTTGGTGGTATAGATTTGTGTCCCAAAGAATCCTACATCTGTGGAATATACTTCCTCTCCATGTCAAGCAGAGTACCTCTCTAGCCCTCTTTAAGAGGAACCTGGCCTACTGGATGAAAACAGAAAATATACCCCTGGTATCCCACCTGTGTCCCAGATGGTCAGGGGTGCTGACTTTGAGGGGTTCATGGGTGACAACTCTAGCAGAAAGGCAAGTGAATCAGCCATAACTGGCACTGTTATTGACTACATTAAATAGCAACCCATCTACATTAGAGTCAATATACCCACACTGATCACAATGACCACGTCTAGTAGTTCGTGGAAACAGTATAGTAGTTTTCTTATTTGGTTTATCCAGAATTCACCTGATGTTAAAGCAATTTTTGTAAGTAAAGGTGGGGGGGTTGACTGAAAAGCAGCCTTAAGTTGTAATTACAGTGCAGTATCTGCCAGTTTTTATTGTGCATCCCCCTAATATCTCTTGAATCACTTGTGAAATGCAAAGCCATGTGTGATGCCCCTGCACTGTCCCAGTAATTAAGGAGCCTTAATCCACACCACTGGCAATGGGGGGACATGCACAATGGGAGGATGGATGGCAAGTACACACACAATAAAGTACAATTTCCCTTAAG
Organism: Protopterus annectens; assembly: GCF_019279795.1. Taxonomy (NCBI): domain Eukaryota; kingdom Metazoa; phylum Chordata; order Ceratodontiformes; family Protopteridae; genus Protopterus; species Protopterus annectens. The sequence continues at coordinate 1,770,741,474 of NC_056741.1, read as the reverse complement.
AGCACACAGATATCACAGTCAGTCTGGGGGCTGGTCTCTCCCTCTTTCGCCAGATCCCCAATAAGAATCCCCACTGGCACAGCTATAGGGCTATGATCTCAGCCGAATGGTCAAGCCAAAACCTCCAGCACCCTCTCTGTCCAACCAGTGCTTCGTGTCCCTGCCCATGTAGCTGACACACACACACACACACACACACACACACACACACACACACACACACACACACACACACACACACACACACGCAAACACATGCACACACACCCACACACACACACATGTGCACGCACACACACACACACACACACACACACACACACACACACACACACACACACACACATACTTTGAGATTTGATTTATATTCAAACACATAGACACCCCTGGGGGAGGCTGTCACTGATTTACTAGATATGCCCCCTTCTGCACAGACTATAAGGTAGCTATCAATGAAACCAACCACTAATTATTAGCTACTCTAAGGCCCTTACAAAGGGTGCCCAATCCAACTGTGTAATGTTACTATTATTCAAATGGTAAGTGTGACTAAAAACTAAGAATAGATGTGATGATAGAAATGCACTTGGTAAACATGTGAAAAGTGAAGGCTTTAATCATGCTTTTAACTTTTTGGTGCTTGACATTTTTATGCCTAATATTAGGGGTGGTGATGTGAGAACAAGTACTGAGAACTTGGAAACCAAATAGATTATTTTGCTGCATGAAACTGTTGGTAAAGGGTTAAATGAAAATGGTCCTCTGAAACCTGCCCGAGGTCACGTGATCTCAGGTGCTAATTTTGAGTTGATTAAATAGAGCTGTTATGTTGCAGTACTTAGATCTGATGAAGCATCCTTTGGTAATGTGAAAGCTCTCATCTCTCCTGTTTTAATTTTGATGTTTATATGTTTTTATGTGTTTTTTTAACTTTCAACATTAAAGTGTTTGAAGCCATCCACTTGAGAAGACTTATTTTTTTTTTCTAGATTTACTTGTTTGGTCAGCTGCAACTCCCTTGTTTGGTTCTTTAAAGCTACTTAGGAGTGGCCTATACAGTGTCACCAAATACATATGCAAGTAATGTAAGAGCTTAAATATCTCTAAACAAACCAGCCACAATTTATAAGGTTTAAATGTACTTAATAATAATTAATAAAAGAACAAGACAATACTCAAACAACACAGTAACAGCAGAGTTCAGAATCACAGGAAATATTTTAAAACAACTTCACAGGACAGTCTCAAATAGATGCAGAAAACATCTATAGTAATCTTTACTATATTCCTGTCTATATCTAAGATATATTAGTGTACCCTAGACTTACTTACAGAGCAAGGCAAATGCATATGATGGATGTTTCTAGGTCCAAGACAAGATACAGATGCACTCTCCTTCCTTGAGAGAGTTCTTAAATTAATAATCAGCATTACCGCTGGATTAGCTCGGATGGCATCATTCTTTGTCACCTGACTTCAGTTCCCAGCCTAAACTGATACATAGAATTTAACACCTCTGTGTCGAAAATACAGATCTCTCAGAAGTTTACTCAGAACTGTGAAGCTGCTAAGAAGTCATAGAGCAAAACAAGCACTTTTACATTTGAAATCTAGTAATTATTTCTGTTTCAAGACAATAGAAAAACCTCTAGCTGTAGTCATTGTGTCTGTTTGCTGCACTGAAACTGAGATAACACAATTGTGAAACAATTTTAATTTATTTTCTTGAAGTTTTGCAAGTTAACTCTGTATGCTCCAGCTTCTACTATTAAAACATACATTTGCACAGATATATAGTTTATATACATTTCTGTTCTTTTCCAGTAGGGTACACTGTGGGCACATTCTTGAAGCTCAGCATGTAACATACAGTTCAACACTAACTTCTGCTCCAGCAGTTTAATATACACATAACATATAGTTCACTTACATTTGTAAGACAAGCATATGAATCATATTAATATTCACAAATGACACACTACTATCCACAAAATTCCAGATAGCTGGGCTGGCAGTGTCACATTTCTGTATAAATCATATTAATATTTTCAAGTGGCATATAATTATTTACAAAATTCCAGATAGCTGGACTAGCAGTATTTCCCTGGTGTCACACCATGTTACTGCTGAAATTAATCACTGAACCAGTAGTAGACCCAATGCCATATTCACCATTATTAGATTGCATACCATGTTTAATAATTGTACCATAACTCCTATTTATTTCTTGAAAAACTGTTTCCCATGCTTTGTCAATGATACTTGGGGGATATCCCCTAGATCATGGCTTTTAATAAGTCAAATTCCTGCAAACATATTTCGTCATTAGATGTTAGTAGTTGAGATTCAAATAAACTTAATCTTAACTACCCCCTGTTTTGATGTAGGGGTGGTTACTCTGAAAGTGCTAAAATGTGTTGCAAGATGTTTGTTTTCTATAGATCAAAGTCTCGATCACAATAGAGTTACCTTTTTGCACAGAAATATCAAGAAAATTCATTAACAGAGGTGTGTAAACTTTCTATATTCACTGTATTTACACAATGTCGCTGGAGGCAAAGCTCTCACATAAAAGTACTCCTAAAGTCAATAAGGTTGTCAGTAGTACACATCCTGCACCCATCGCACATGATTCAAAGCAGACATATAAACACACCAATACTGAGGCACTTACATGTAACCTTCCTAAACCACAAAGACCTCATAGACAAAGTACACATAAGAAATACCCTCAGCAGCCCCAAATGCACTCTTTCAAAACAACACCCACATCAAGACTCTGGAATAGACTGCCCATACATGTCAAGCAGAGCACCTCTTTGGCCCTCTTCAAAAGGAATCTTGATGATTGGATGGGAGAAAGGAAATTCACCTCGGGGATCACGTCAGTAGCCCTGCTAGACAGGGGTCCAGGGAAGTAAATAGTGTGGGAAGAAGTAGCCAGGGAATTGTTATGGCTTGGCTTGTATAGGCCCTAGGGACGATAGCCTAGTACCAACCTATGAACCTATGAACCTATAACTTGTTGCTCAGAGTGAAAAGTAAACTCAAAAAACAAAGAAGTCCTCTTAAGTTGTTTAACAAAATAAAACAACAAATGACCATAACCACCTGTCCATATAAAAAATACCACCTAGGTAGCAATAATAACAAGAGCAATGTTTAAAAAGATCCAAGTGAAAAACAGAATTTATCTCCCATCTCAATAGCACTTTATTGGCAAACGTGCCAGCATATGCAGCCCCATCACAACACCACATAGTTGTTTGTAATATTAATTTTCAACTGTTATAAAATTATTATCCAATATGAGCTTCATGAAATCTGTAAGGAGAGAAACATCACAGTGGCTGAATGCCCTCCATATGTAGAAATAATTTCATTAAACCACTGACTACCCTCTTCACTGGGAATAGCAGTGAACACATTTTGACATCAACAGTGACCCCTCCCCCAAGTTTGTTTAAAAATTCCCAAGAGTCTCTAATAATGTGGTTGAAACTATTAAACAACCCCTTAAGCTTTCTGTCCACAAACTTGACTAGTGGCTTTGTAATTGATCCACTAGCAGAACCTATGGGGCATAAATGTGTTCTATGATATTGGAATGTATTTTAGGTATTCCAAAAATTTTTTGGAATACAAAGGTGTTTGACTTTCAAAAAATCATGGAGTCCAGAATGTATTGTGTCAAAAAATAACAGTCTTCTCAAGATGAACATTAATAGCTTGATAGGCTATATTAATTTCATTGATGGAAGTAATTATAGAGGTAGATCGGTCATTTAACAACTGATGCATCCTGCTTGAGTAGTCCATGATATGCATAATGACCAGTCCATCACCTTTGTCAGGCTTCATACACCATAAATTCCCATAATTTGTAATACTATTCAGACAATCACACTCCTGTTTAGATAAATTGAAATATTTGTTTTTATGTTTATTTCCTAATAGTTCCCTTATTTCTCTTTCACAGGTTTCTTCAAAAGTATTAATGATGGGATGTAAATGAGGGTTAGCTGTACATTTCCATCTAAGGGTACTGTTAGCAGGATCATATCTCATATTACCACCAATCAAAACCTGAAAATTGAATTTCCTGGTAAAAACTTTTACATCTAATAGAATATGTTCAATGTTGGCCTGACTACAGGGTATAAAAGTGAAGCCTTTCAAAAAAGGTTGGTTATGTTCAGGGCCAACACAATATCTGAAAAAATTATAAATGTTGAAATTAAAAAAGGTAGTTGCAAACACAGTACCTTTATCACTTCAAGGTACCTGTAAATCACCGATGTCAAAAGCACAGGCTGTATTGGTTGCTAGTTATTGTTCCTGCATCACTTGTTCCGTGTCTTCCAATTGTTGCATTGTTGTTGATAATTGGACTTTCTCCGTTGTTTGTTGGCTAGGCATTTGGACCTCCTCTTGGCAGGAAGTTCTAAAGAGGAATTATCACCATGCTGGACAAGGACAGGGTCATAGTCAGTTGCCTGTCCAGTGCAAAGATCCATCAAATCACACATGCACTCAAGTCACTCAAGAACAAGTACTGTTATGACTTTGTCATAGTCCATGTTGGGTTGAATGACTTGAGACATACCTCTCTGCACTATACAAACAGAGACATGACTGAATTGTCAGATTATGTGTCCCAGGCAAGTATGACCTAGCCCTAAGCAGCATTCTACATTCACCCAGAATGATGCCACAATGCGAACACAAAATGATCAATTTCAACAGTTGGCATAGCTTCTGGTGTCAGTCCAGGAGGATCCAATATTTGTCAGCAAGGGAAGACATGGTCGACAAGCTATGCTGCTTTGCTCGAGATGATCTGCACCTGTCTCCTCTAGGCTTTTGGATGCTGGCAAAGGTACTTGCCTCCCCAGTAGTGCCTTTTTAAGGCAATGTTAAAACAACAAAATTTCCAATGTAACAAAATCCCCTCAAGATGAACTCAAGGTTCTGTTGCTTAATGCTAGGAGACGTAAAGTTCACTCCCTGGAAACACTTGTCACCTTGGAATATGCTAATGTCTGTGCAGTCACTAAGACATGGTTCAAAGCTGAGGACAGCACTCCAGCTGTGCACAACTACAATGCCTTCCACACATTCAGATCTCAAAATGAGCATGAATTAACCAAAGGTGGAGGTGTAGCCATCTTCATTAAAGCCAACTACACCTCAAGACTGATCAAACAGTGTGACTCTCTCATATTACTCTGTGTCCAATTAACTATAGGCAAAATAACCTACCACATCATTGCTAGCTATAGGTCCCCCACCATGAAACAAGAAAAGCACACCTCTTACTTGGACTTACTGGAGTCAATTGCCATACAGCCAAACACCTTGGTCATGGGAGATTTCAACTATCCTTCCATCAACTGGGTGAATACACTAGCACAACTACTCTTGCCTAGAGGTTCCTGGACTTTGTCAACACAAATGGACTGGAACAGATAGTCTGCTCTCCCTCAAGGAACTCAAATAACCTTCAGATAGTACTCAACAACATGGGAAGTCACTACACTCCCCCTTTTGTGATGCCCTCCCTGGTATGGTCAGACCATAAATCAGTCTTGTTTGATGTGACTATTGGACATGACACCCCCACAGGTACTAAAAATCTAAAAGATTTTTCCAACAAAAACTACAGCCTACTAAGCGATGATATAAAATGTTTCAAACCCCCAACCCCACAATCATAGACAGCAATGACTCCTATGCTGAAGTGTACACAAATGTCATGTATAAACACTTAAGCAACTGTATAGCCTCAGCTGTACCTGACTGGATCAAAACCAGGTCCTCCTGATAAAACCAGTCAGCATGGTGGACCTCAGGTATAATTACACAACAGGAGGAAGAAACTGATGCCTAAGAACAAGAGGGAACTGATTCAGCAGAGAAAGAATTCTCTTCACAGTTGAACAAGCAAATCAGAAATCTTGCCAAGTCCTCTAAAGCTAATTACAAAGCTAAAATAGCACCCCTAGCTAAGGAAAATCATAAGGCATTTTTTAACTATGTCAAAAGTCTAAAAGGGAAATCCCAGCCATGTGCTGTACTGGTAGTGGATGGTACCACACATACTATACCGGAGGAAATTGCCAATCTGCTAGCTGACAGATTTGGTACAAACTCCACCCCTCTGTCCCTACCAGCTATACCCCAAAGCATACCTGACACCAGTCCTCTGCCTATTATCACCAGAGATCAGGTCATATCTGCACTCTACAAAGCCAAAAACATGGCCTCAATGGAACCACATAACATCCTGTGTTGTGTATTAGGAAATTAGAAACAGGAACTAGCTGTCCCACTTGATGTCCTCTTCAACCACACCCCGAGAATTGGCTTTGTTCCAGCAGAGTGGAGAACAGTAACAGTAATCCCCTTGCACAATGAGGGACTGTCATCTGACCCTCGGAACTATAGATCCATAAGTCTAACCAGCCTCATTTGCAAGGCCATGGAAAGAATCATCATGGATCTTATCAACAAGGACATAGGCGACCTTCAAACTCTAGACCCAACTCAGTTTGGCTTCATCAAGGGTAGATCATACTTGTTAAACTTAGTAGATTTCTTCAAGAAGGTCACTAAAGCCCTGGATGAAGGAAAGACAGTACATTCCACCTACCTTGACCTTGCCAAGGCTGCTGACACAACCCCCCACTCATGTGTTATCAAGAAACTCTCCCCCTGGGGATTAACCCTTACATCACTAGATGGGTATCCAATTAGCTCACTGACAGAATACACAGTGTCAAAGTTGGTGATTCTAACTCTACCAGTAGACCAGTCACCAGTGGTGTACCACAAGGATCTGTGTTGGGCCCTTTACTACTAGGAATCTATTTGTCAGAAGTCCAGGCTAAAGTAGACAGCCTTTGCTTTCCCAAGTTCACTGATAATTGCAAATTGGATGTGATCACTGAGGTCCCCAATGATGTTAGCATATTACAGAAGAGGCTAATGCAGACAAATGATTGGTGCCAAAGCCACAGACTAAAAGTAAATGTAAAAACTGCATTATTGTCCTCTTTTGCAAAGCACAATTCCCTGCCTGCTAATTACAATATTGATAGCACCTCCCCCAAACTTGCACCCAATGGTGCAACATTTGGGAACACAGGTTGACAGTAACTGAACTTTGACCACCAAGTTTCCCCAGTGGTGAGAAAAGCATTCTATGTTCTGTATCTCATAAGTAAGGGCATTGCATCCAGTTCTAAGGATGTTTTAACTCCACTATACTCACCCTTCATCAGACCTTTAACAGAAAACAATGCTTCCTTTTGGCATGCACCTCACCAGATGGCTGCAGCATCTGGCAGGACTCCAGAGGTTTCTCACCAAGAAAATACAGGTCCTCCAAACCATGACATGTGTGGATTGACGGAAAGTCCTCTCACTGTATTCTCTGTCTTATAGATTACTGTCCTACAGGGCAGTCTCTGACCCTGCTGTAATGAGATTACTGCCCATTCGCAAGTCAAATGGCATAAGAGTCACTCTTCTAGGGATCTTAACCTAACCTGTGATATAAACAGAACATGCTGGAGACACAGATATATCTCCTAAAGTCTTCCACTCCTCTGGAATTAAACAGAGCTCCTTTATGAGCCTATATAAATGCAACCTAGATAAAGGGATGAGTGACTGCAAATTCACCACAGGGAGTGGTGCCAATGTCCCCCATGGACAGGAGGAGTCAGTACAGATCATAGACTTGCTCTGCACATATGACCATCTAACTAACTGGGACAACAAGGGATTAACATGGCTAAGCTTGTAAGGGCACTAGGGACATTAGTTTATAAACCTTCTATGAACCTATGAGCCTTTTGGAGCTCCTCTAGCAATTAGTGTAAGTACTCTGCTTTTCCTTTTCCACTGCTATTCTGCAGAATATCAAGTGTTTGTTAATTTTTGACTGAAGATCATTCTAGATAACTCTGCATCATAGAGTGTTTTTTATTATTTGTATGGTTATTAAGTTGAGTTTATCACAGCATTTTGATATATGAATTACAATGCATTTGTGTAAGGGAGAAAGCCATAGCTAAGTCAACTTCATTTTGTTATGATCAAAGGAAATCTCTGGAATCCATTTGAATGTAGTGTATGAAGAATGTTTTAAAAAGGATAAGCACGGGTCTTCAAATTCCAAGAAGAGGCAATCACTGAAATTGTTGTGTATCAAGGAAGTTCTTGTGAATAACTAATTAAATAGATTTACAGCTGTATTATGTAAAGTAACATTTCTATTACAAAATGAGTAACTGACATAGGGAGGATTCAATAAAGCCTACACGATAATTTTGACCTTGTGCGTGTTGCGATGCACACACTACCGTGAAAAGTTTTAGATTCAGTAAACACTGTGAGCAAACAGAAACTTTTGTGGCATGCAAATTACAGCATAAGTAGCTGATTGTATGCTAATGAAAGAAATGAATAGGGTGGAGAGATTCAACAAGCTGCAAAGTAACTGTGTAGACTACATGCTCGTGTTGGCCATGTATGAGAATGTTTACCAAATACAGGAGTCTACACCGAAATTAGAGCAAGTAATTGTCCATACATTTGTACAGAATAGACCCTAACATGTAACCCCAAACACATTATGACATTCCTAGACATGTGGGATGTTAGAAAATTATGTTAAAATAGCAGCAGTTCCTTATTAAGTGCCATGACATAAATGCTGCTTTGCATCCCCGACTCCCAAATGAATAATGTAATCATAACTAATGTAGACAATTAAAAGAGTAAACCCCATGGAATATAGAATCCCAAACCGGAATTTCTCTGTGCACAAATACACACCTGAGTAATATCCTCCCTTGACTGTGCAACTATGGGCAACCCTTCAGTTTCCCTGCCAACATGGTTACCAACCATGTAGATTCAGGGCTGTCAACACGGTGAAGATGAAAATGAAGTCAAAACTCATTAGAATTTCTGAATTCCAAAAACTTGTGACCATGTAGGGTTGTTCACTTCATGTAGGCACTTTCATAGTGTTCACGTCGAATGCATGGCAACAGTGTATGATGACATTGGGGGGATGTCAGGTTATACTTACAGGCATGCTCATGCTGGTCTGTGAAGCATAAAAGTGCAAATAAGCAGCACACAATTCACAAGTTCTGTGTCATTTTCTTTATTGTTTGTTAAAATGTATCTCAACTATCCACATTACATTAAAATTTATTTTTTTAATTTTCATCCTGGTTTGCACAGTGCAGCAATTAATGCAACCATCAGAAATGGAGGAATGAATGGCAAGTTTCTCAATGTATGTCACACAACCATTCTTTTGGCAGCAAGTGTATGTGTAGGGTTAGAGTAAAGAATATCCTGGGCTCTACTACAGGGCCTGCAACCTTCCCTCTACTTTTTAAACTGCATGTTTGTGCAATGTAACAGGCATGGATAAAAGTGATAATTTCCCTTTTCTTCACCTTATTTGAAAGTTATTGCATGCAGCATTGTTATGCACAGTGTCAGTGCCTGCAGTGGTGGGTAGGTGTGCATCATGCACCAATGGGCATTAACAAAGTTCATATATTCAGTAAAGAAGCAGATGTTTTTCATAGCTGCTAATTACAGCATAAGCAGGTTATTTCAGTACAGTGGAGCTATTCAACAAGCTCTAAAGCATCCATCTAGCCTATGTTCTCTTTTTTTCCTGCATACTTCCATCCCTTGGGAGTAGACACAAGGAAATTCTAGGCGTGAAATAAAATTGTCTCAACTGCTGCATTTGCAAGGTAAGTCATGAACCTTGAATGCATTCTGTAATAATATTATGACATTTCCTTGCATATCTTAACTTGGTGGAGTAATGAAGTAAATAGTGTTAGATTTGTCCAGAAAGTATCTTAACATATGACAGCAGACACTTATTTTACTCATAATTGTCCATTACCAAGATTTTATTTCATATTCCTCTCTTTTTTTCATTGCCCTTTTTGCATGATGTGCCGCATAGTGCAAATAGAGTAAGTGGGTAATGGCTGTCTTTATCAGATTTGTGGGAAGTACGATGGACCACCTATGAAACAGATGGCCAAATATAGTAATTGGATGTATTCAATTAATGTCCTTGACCATCACAAAAACCTGGCCTAGAGTACAGATGGTACTGAGTTCTAGTAAAGAGTGTGCAATCTTTGTTTTACTGATGTGACATTGCAGTTTATAGCAATGAAATGCAACATATGCAACAGTTTCTTCAACATTCTTGTGGTAAGTATAGGACTGTCATACACATGGTCCTGGGTTCGAATACACTATATGCCATATAGTATTAGTTTTACTGATGTTAGCAAAGCTGCTCACATTTGCACGTTGCTCATGCAAAAAAAGTCAAAAAAGTCAAAATTGACTTTATTGTCATTAGATCTACTCGACTATAGATTACATGAGATTCCATGCAATCAGATTCTCATGGGACAGACAAAAAAGAAATTACATACATAGAAAGACATAATTTAAAACAATATATAAATAATACTACCACCGTCTTATAAATCAACTCTACACTTAAGTATATAGCTACATATATTCCTAGAAACACACTTGTTAAGATACTAAAAATACACATCTAGCAGCAAAGTTCAGGTACTAGTATTTCACATGAACCATGTACAACATTATGGGTAAACTAGCTCATATCAGTAGCAGCTGAAGAAAAAAATATTGCACCTAGGTTATTAGTATAAATTATAATGGTTGGCTGGGCTTAATAAATAATACATAAAATAATATTGCACAATGAATGGGAAGTCCCAACTTCCTGACCTGTCAGTGATTAGACCTAATGTTGGAATTAAGAAGTATGATTACCTTTGGATAAAAATTGTCATTGAATCTAGTTGTCCTGCATCGTATACTGTTTTATCTTTTACCTGATCACAGGATCATAAACAGACTGTTTGCAGAATGAGTTGCATCATTTAGTATTTTGGTGTCTCTCTTTAGGCTCTTTGATGTATAAAGATCCTGGGCAGACTAATGCCAGTTATCCTCTTAGCAACTCTCACCACTCTCCACAGTGATTTCTTATCTGCAGCAAAACAGCTGTCATACCATACTGAAAAACTGTATATTAGGATGTTTTCAATTTCTGCTCTGTGGAAGGTAGAAAGTGCTGACAATGGTAGTTTTGCATTTTGAGTCTTCTTAAAAAGTGGAGACTTTGGTATGCTTTTTTTTACTATGCGGCAGGTGTTGCCTGATCAACAGAGATCATCAGAGATATGAACTCTGAGGAATTTGTTAACCGTCATACAAATCTGCTGCTCACTGTACTGTGGAACTGTACATATGATGCTTTCTTATTAGTGTTTATTGCCCGTTTCCTTTGTATGACATAAAACTATATGTGGAAACATTAGAAATTCAGGCTTCTTATATTCACAATATATGTATGTATTGTCCACCCTCCAACCAGTACACTCCTAGGAGCTCAATATTTTATGCACACATATATCAACCACACTACAAAGTGTAATATAAAATGTTGTGTGCTTCTTCATGGACAAGGCAGTTGGTGGTACCGGCAATCTGTGCTCAATAAGGATACTTGTGTTCTTTCACAGCTAGACTTCTACACACCTAGAACACACTCTACACTTAGGCTAATGGCCTCATATGAACCTATGACTCTATCTGCCTATGCAGGCCTCCAAACCTGTTGCCCCCAGATGGGATGCTGATGTCATCTACCATAAGTTAAGCTGCAGCCATATAAAAGACAGACTTGTGGTGTGGCACTTCTGTAAAGGACTGTGTTCTGTAGTCAAGGTACCAAGATAGGTAGGGTTCTGTTCTCACTGCAGTCAAGTGTGTATGTGTGTGTGTGTGTGTGTGTGTGTGTGTGTGTGTGTGTGTGTGTGTGTGTGTGTGTGTGTATGTGTGTACAGCCAGAAGAGCAAGTGTGTATCCTGCAGTTACTGCCCCAATCCAAAAATTTTACAGTATTTTGATAATTGCATCTGCCTACACATCCATGTTAGGCAAGCCTCCTACATTCTTCTCTCCAGCATGCGCTGCTGATGTCATTCACTATAAGATGACCTGCAGCCATGTAAAAGTCAGACTTGTACTATGGTGCTTGCATAGAATACTGTGTACTTAGAAAGGTAGGGGTTCTGTTCTCATTGCAGTCATCTGAATATCTTTGTGTATCTACTCACCAGAGTAGATGTGCTATATTACAGTTACTTCAATGGCATGGCTTGTTAGTCTTTTCATACTTGCACAAGTATACACATCCATTTCATGCAGCCCTCCAAATCTCTTGTCTCCCACATAGCTTGCTGATGTCCTCCACTATAAGCTGACCTGCAAACATGTAAAGGCCAGGCTTGTGATGTGGTGCTGGCATAAACTGTGATGCCTGTGCACTGACCCAATAATCAAGGAACCTCAATCCTCATCACTAGCACCAGTGAGGGGACATCCACATTGGGAGAGATAACAAATACACACACAGTAAACTACAATTTCTCTTAAGAGCACACAGAGATCATAGTCAGTCTGGAGCTGGTTTCTTCCTTTCTCTCCAGATTCCCAATAAGACTCCCCAATGGCACAGCTATAGAGTGGAGTCCTTAGCCAGGGTTCCAAGCCAAGTCCTCCCAGCACTTCCTCTGTCCAAACAGTGCTTTGTGTCCCTGCCCAAATAGCTGACACATACACACACTTTGAGATTTGATTTATATACAACCACACAGACACTCCAGTGAAAGGCTGGCACAAGTTTACTAGCTGTGCCCATTCTGTCCAGCCTATAAGGTAGTAATCCACTGCCACCAGAACCGCTAATTATCAGCTACCAATAAGGCCCTTCCCAAAGGGTGTCCAATTTTACTGTGTAATATTATTATTCAATTAGGAAGTGTGACCAGAACGTTTAATATTTATTGGAATGGCTTTGTACAGTATCGTTATATACACTCACTGTACTCTAGAGCTTAAATTACCTCTACACAAAACAGCCACAGTTGAAAGGTTTAAAAATATTTAATAATAAATAATAAAAACACAAGGCAATTCTCATCAATTCACACAGTGCTAGTGAAGAGTAAAGAGATCACAGGAAAATGCTTAAAATAATACTATAGAACAGTCTGACATGAATATAGAAAACAGCTAGACTAAACTTATTATTTTCTATCTATTTCTAAGAGAAACAATGTTCTAAATAATTTACATACATACAGAGCAAAGGCAGACAGAGTACTGGTGAGTGGATGTTTCAGACAAAATCTAAAATGCCCTAATTCTCTCTCTCTGAGAAAGTCTTAAATTGATAATACATCATTGCTGACTCATTTTAGATTACATAATTCTTGACACTTCTGATTTAATTTCTCAGGCTAACAGAAACTCAGAGTTTTAACAGTTCTTTGTTCTTGCACCTGGCCAGGAAACTACAGCAATAAAATACATTATACATGTAAAATCTAGCAATTAACTTTGGTCTCAAAACAATAGAGGAATTCTCAGTCCAAACATTCTGTCTCCGAGCATTGAGATCAAATAGTCATAAAAGGCTTTACTTTATCAGTTTTCTTCGAGCAGAGTGCACTGTGGTTACATTTTTGAAGTTCAACATTTAACACAGTTTTATTTACATTTGTGAGTCAGACTGTGGATTTTATTAATATTTACAATGGCATAGAACTATCTCCAACATTCTATTTATCTGGGCTGGCAGCCTTTCAGTTTTTCACATTTCTTCCCCCCTGAGAACTCAAGCTAGTTTTTCAAGTGTCCTTTGAGAAATGTTGCTTGAGAGGGTTAGGTCTATCTAAGTATACCTTATCCCCATTCACTGTCTTGTGAGCCCATCTGAGTTGGCATTGCTAACCCCTCTGTGGTGCTGCACTGACATATATGCTTTCAACCCTAGGTTCAATCTTAGCAACTTGGCATTTTGCTGGCTGGCTCGGTGTAATCATGTTAGGAGATTGTGATCTGTAATTACAGTGAATTTCCTTCCATACAGATAAGGCTGATGCTTCTGCAGTGCCCACACTATGGCTAAACATTCCTTTTCTAAAGCTGCATAGCATTCCTCCCTGGGTTGGAGCGTAAGACTGAGATAAACCACTGGGTGCTCTTCTCCCTCTGAAGAAATCTGGGTAAGTACAGTCCCCATCATATAGTTAGAAGCATCCACCTGTACAACACATTATTTGCTGTAATCTGGACTGGCTAACACAGGGGGTCCTCCAAAAGCTTATTTAAGCTTCTGGAATGCCTGCTCACATGCTGTGGTCCACACTATCTTATATGACCTGTTATTTCTTGTCAGGACTGTGAGGGGAGCAGCTATGGTACTATTAACCAAAAGCAGAAAATCAATGAACAATTGCACCAAATGGCCTATGCAGATCCCCTGGACTCGAGCAATGAACGAATACACAATGTAGACCTTAGTTTTCTTTCGTCACACAGCTTTAATATAAAAGTGCCAGCAACAAGATACACATCTGATTGTAATGGTTAAGCGCTTTCATCTGCAACACCAGATTTCTTCAGAACCATTTACCTCCACATACCACTTCCTTTTAAATCAATTTTGGTGCCAAAAATTCCTTATTATACAATAATGAACAAAAGCAAATTTTTACCATTACATTTGTACATGTTATAATATTAATTTTGATTTTAATTAAATAGTAAAACAAATATTTAAAAACTGTTTAAAAAACTTACACTAAACACATATACATCTATTTACATTTCCTATACTAAAGTGCATTTGTTTGTATGCAAAATCTATTGGATTACATAGTTATCCATTACTATATACCAGAATATAAATTTCATAAAATTGTAAAATATATATGCTTGACAAATGAATAGTTTTGTTCTAGTTCTATCCTAAAACTAAAAAAGGTTTGATGCTGATATGATCATATGCCATCAGCTATGGTACTATAACTGGGGATGAACTTTCTGTAGTACCCTGCTGTCCCTAAGAATGCCCTCACTTGCCTTTTGCTAACCAGTGCAGGCCAGACCTGAATGCCTTCCACTTTGGAAGGTTCTGGCCTGATCTTACCACTCTCCACTCTAGGTCCCAGGTAGGAAACCTCTGCCATACCCACCTGACATTTGCTCAGCTTAATGGTCAACCCTACCCTCTGTAGTCTACACAGCACCTCCCTAACATGTTGAAGTTGCTCTTGTCAGGAATGGCTTTAGATGGCAATATAATATAGGTAAGCAAGGGCAAACCCTCCTGCTGCTGCTAGGATATGATCTACCAGCCTCTGGAAAATCGCCGTGGCATTTATCATCCCAAAGAACATCTTTGTGAACTCATACAAGCCAAAAGGAGTCACAAAGGCTGACCTCTCCCTAGCACTGGGAGTCAAGGGCACCTGCCAGTAACCCTTGGTAAGATCAATGGTGGTAAGATACTTAGGCCCACCCAGCTGCTCTAGGGCTTTATCTGTCCTAGACATGGGGTAAGCATCTGACTTTGTGTGACTATTTAATTTCCTGTAGTCCACAAGGAGCCTGATGTTGCCATCCTTCATTGGCACCAGCACCACTGGGGAGGCCCAGGGACTGTTGGACTCTTGAATTACCCCTAGTTCCAACATCTCCTGTATCTCCTTCCTCACAGTCTATTTGACTCTCTCAGGTGCCCTATAAGGGGCCTGCCTAATAGGCCTTTGGGTTCCTGTATCCACCTGGTGCTGCACCAGGTGGGTGCACCCTGGTTTCCCAGTGAACATGTCCCCAAACTCCTGTAGCACTGCTCAGATTTCTTGAACCTAGGTAGGAGATAGCTGGGACACTGCTACCCCTTCCAGAGAGGTGTCAGTCAAGGCCTCACTGAGGAGATCAGTCACCAGATCTTCCTCAGACTCCTCCTGCAATCCACTGCAAATACTCAGCATAAGGGCCTCCCCATCATGATATGGTTTCATCATGTTAACATGGTACAATTTGTGCCCCTGCCTCCTGCCTAGCAGTTCTACCATTACTACCTTGTAGGGTCCCTCTCAAGCTGCTTACAGCTTGTTGTTTCTGACAGGAATGCGAACCATTACCTGCTGCCCTAGAGCATACTCTATAGCTCGAGCATTCCTGTCATACTAGACCTTTTTCTGCTGTTGGGCTTCTGTCAAGTTCCCCTGGCCAAAGCTCATGAGTTCCATGAGCCTTGTCCTGAGATTTAGGGCATATGCCACAACAGACTCTTCATGGGATTCACACTCACCTTTCCACTCATCTCAAATTAACTCTAGAAGTCCCCTCACCCTATGCTCATACAACAAATCAAAGGGTGAAACACCTGTGGATACCTGGGGAACCTCTGTAAGCAAACAACAGATGGGGCAAATAGTTGTCCCACTTCCTTTTAAACTGGTCTGAAAATGCCCACAGCATGGACTTGATTGTAGAGTTTAACTTCTCAATAAGACCATTAGTCTAGAGATGGTAGGGGGTGGTCTTCAGGTGCTTCATCTCACAGTATTTCAACAGACAAGCCAGCAGATCTGACATGAAATTGGCATCTCTGTCAGTCAGTATTTCTTTTGGGAAACCTACCCTGCTGAAAATCTCTAACAAAGCATTTTCCACCTTTTCTGCCACAATGGAGGACAAAGCCATTGCCTCAGGGTATCTTGTAGCATAATGTACTACCACTAGGATATACTTTTTCCCTATGGAACTTGGAGTACTCAGAGGCCCCAAAATATCCATAGCTACCCTTTGAAATGGTTCCTCAATCACAGGCAAAGGCATTGAAGCCTTGTGTCCTGCCTTGCCTACCTTTTGGTATTGCTCATAGGTCCTACAGTACCCTGTTACATCTTTGGAAATTCCAGACCAATAGACATTCTTCATAATACGTCTCTTTGTATGTTTTATGCCCATATGATCTGCTAGAAGCACTAGATGGTAGGCTCTAGGCACTACCAACTGCTGTATTGCTGTATTCTCTCACCTTCTAGCCCTCCCTCAGGGGTCCACTCTCTATACAGTAACCCTTTGTCCCAGTATACAAATTCCCCTTTCCCTTGAGAATCAGGTGCTTCACTAGTTACCTGCCACAGGCCTTGCAATGTAGGGTCTGAGAGCTGAGCCTGTCTCAGCTCTCTTTTTGTAACACCTCCCAGCACCCCTGCCACAGGAAGTCTGGTATCCTCTCACAGAACTGCCTCACTGTCAGCCTGAGTTCTACTACTCACCTCTACTATTGCAGTCACTTTGTCCAAGGGAACATCAGTACCCACAAGCAGCTGTGGCTCACCTTTAGTCTCACTGCTACAGAGTAGCTCCCTCCCTGTAGTAACCATCTCACCAGTCCTGGCTGCAAGTATGCAGTCTGTCTGGGTCTCCCCAGGTTACCAGACCCACATGCTTGTCTGCAAGCTTGAATGCGTGTAACTGCATAAACACATGATACTGCCTCATCAAAATCCTTCCCTATCAGGACATCTGCAGGATTGTAGTTTGGTACCCCGGTTGTCTCAAGACAACTTACTACTGCCATTTTGTCTTTCCTACTTACTGGCTCCCTCACCTTTTCTTCCCCACCTTGCCTCTGTGGACATCTATATGCCACATGGCCCAACTGGTTGCATTTAAAACATTTAACCTTAGGTCCTGAATGTGTAACTGGACTAGTGGTTTCCCCTGCTACTGGCAGATTCTGTTGGGGCAGTCTGGGTTGCCAACCATGGGTTCCTTTGTAGCCATGAGTAGAATTGGGGGTCCCTTTCCTGTGCACGGATGCTCTGCTTACTAGGTATAAGTCTCCTTTCTTCCCCAATTCATCTGAAGTAGCACATTGTCTATCAGCTAACCAGATCCTCATGTCCTCAGGCAAAGTGCTAAGGGCTTGTTCCCTCACCAAAAGGTCTGCCAGCCCTTCAAAAGTGGTGACCTGACATCCACTCACCCATCTATGAAAATAAGTGCTCAGTTTAGCAACATATTTACACACACTTTCTTCTGCCTTGCGTCTTTGCTCACAAAACTTTTTCCTATAAGCTTCATGTGTTAGATTACAAAATTCTAACAAACAATTCTTAACAGCAGTATAATCAAAAAATTAAAGATCAGATAATTTAGACAGCACAGTTACAGCTTTACCATGGAGTAAGGAGGTGAGGAACTCTACCCACAGCCTTTGGTCAACATCATATTGTTTACATGCCTTCTCAAACATATGAATGAAACTATCAAAATTATCCCCCTCTGTAAACTGTGAAAGAAATGTACTGACCTTTTGTGCTTCTGGGGTCCAGTTACTCCCTTCCCCATTACCTCCATGACTCTGCTGAAGAGTCAGCATCTCCTTATCATGCTGCTTCTGCCTCTCCTTCTCCTTAGCATCCAGGTGTAACAGTTTCTCATTCTCCTCAGCCTGTAGACATCTCAGTCTCTTTGCTGCTTCTGTTTCCAAATGCCTGGCCTCCAACTCAAGTCTCTTTAGCTCCAGATGGATTTTTAAATACTCTGAAGAAAGGTTGAGCTGTCTATTCTCTGAGTGTTGTATATCTCCACAGCCAGTCTGGTCATCATCCTGATTGCTATTTTCTGATGCAGCTGTGACCAAAGCTGAAATCATGTCTGCCTTAGTCAGGTTTCCATGCACTAGTCCCTTAGCCTGGCACATCTCGGCCAAGTGGCTCCTTGTCAGCTTTCCATACTCCTCTGCTGACATGCTTGCTTGATCTCCCGGACTAACTAAGCTAACAAAATAAATAAACAACTGTTATCCGAACTCTGAATATTCACTGCATGGCTGATTTAGAGTACAAAAACACATTCAGTGATCACTGTACAAAAGCTACAGGAATTCACAATCCACATAACTACAAGCCAATTAGTATGTGCCAAACAATTAATATGGTGGTGTGGATATCTCACAACTGCCAAGCAATTAATATGTGATGCCTATGCACTGATCCAGTAATCAAGGAGCCTCAATCCCCTCCATTAGCACCAGTAAGAGGTATTCATATTGGGAGGGATAACAAATATACACACAGTAAAGTACAATTTCCCTTAAGAGCACTCAGAGATCACAGTCAGTTTGGGGCTCGTTTCTCCCTTTCTCTCCAGATCCCCAATAATCTTCCCACTGGCACAGCTATAGAGTGGAGTTCCTAGCCAGGGTACCAAGCCAAGTCCTCCCAGCAGTTCCTCTGTCCAATCAGTGCTTCATGTCCCTGCCCAAGTAGCTGACACACACACATTTTGAGATATGATTTATATACAACCACACAGACACTCCTGGGGAAGGCTAGCACAAGCTCACTAGATGTGCCACTTCTGTCAGGCCTATAAGGTAAGAATCCACTGCCACCAGAACCCCTGTTTATCATCTACCAATAAGACCCTTCCCAAAGGGTGTCCAGTTTTACTGTGCATTATTATTATCCAGTTAGTAAGTGTGACCAGAACTTTTATGGCTTATTGGAGTGGCTTTGTACAGTATCACTATATATATATATATATATATATATATATATATATATATATATATACACAATGTACTCTAGAGCTTAAATTATCTCTACAAAAAACAGCTACAGTTGAAAGATTTAAAAATATTTAATAATAAATAATAAAAACACAATACAAAATCTCCTCAATTCAACACAGTGCTAGTCAATAATTCAGAGATCACAGGAAAATGCTTAAAATAATACTGTAGAATAGTCTGACATAAATATAGAAAACAGCTAGACTAAACTTACTATTTTCTATCTATTTCTAAGAGAAACAATGGTAAGTTTTTAAAATGTAATGTGGAAATTGATAAATAAAATAAGAGAAGGGACAGTATTTGTGCAAAAAATGGGGGGGGGGGATTAAAACTATCTTCCAAAGTGGTTTAAACAGTAAACAGTTAGTCTGTAGAAATCCAGATATGATAAAATGTATGAATTGTAACATGTGTGAGTATTTGTTAACAGAAGTCAAAGAAATCAAGATAGGCAACAGTATTGTACATCTAAAGGGAACATATACATGTAAATCATGATTTATAGTATATTTAATAATGTGTCAATCACGTGAAGCTTACTATGTAGGACGTACCACAAGGGAATTATAAAAGAGGGTGTATGAGCATAAGTATGCTGTTCACATGCAGGATGAAAAAAATGCAATGGGCAAGCATTACAAAGAAAATGGTGTAAAGTAGATTTTAAGTTCTTTGTATTGGATGAAGTGACTAATTTTGAAGTTAAATTTGATGCTGAATCTGAATTAAGTTGGAAAGAGTATTAATGACAGGTTAAACTGAATTATTGCTACCCACCAGGGTTGAATGACAAAAAAGAGTTCACTGCCTTTTTAAAGAGGAAAAAGTTAAATCATGTGACTTGTTAAATCACATGATTGATTTGAAATGAGTTAAATAGTGTTGTTAAGTTATGCACATTATGCAGTCTGAGGAAGTCCAGGGTGATGGAAGCGCTTACTGTTTGATGTGAAGAATAAAGTGGAACTTGGTTTTATTTTGGCTCTCTTTGCGGTTTGTATTCCAGTTTCTTACCTTCTGATATATTAGAATTGTTTTTGGTCATTATTATCCAATTAGTAAGTGTGACCAGAATGTAAGGCTTATTGGAGTGGCTTTGTACAGTATCACTATATACATACAATGTACTATGGAGCTTAAATTAGCTCTACAAAAAACAGCCACAGTTGAAAAATTTAAAAGTATTTAATAATAAATAATAAACACACAATACAAAATCTCCTCAGTTCAACACAGTGCTAGTCAAGAATTCAGAGATCACAGGAAAATGCTTAAAATAAGTCTGTAGAATAGTCTAACATAAATATAGAAAACAGCTAGACTAAACTTACTATTTTCTATCTATTTCTAAGAGAAACAATGTTCTACATAACTTACATACATACAGAGCAAAGGCAGAGTACTGGTGAGTGGATAATCTTCAGACAAAATCCAAAATGCCCTAATTCTCTGTCTCTGAGAAAGTCTTAAATTGATAATACATCACTGCTGACTCATTTTAGATTGCATAATTCTTAACACTTCTGATTTAATTTCCCAGGCTAACAGAAACTCAGAGTTTTAACAGTTATTTGATATTGCACCTGGCCAGGAAACCACAACAATAAAAGACATTATACATGCAAAATCTAGTAATTAACTCTGGTCTCAAAACAGTAGATGGAATTCCTTAGTCCAGACATTCTGTCTCCAAGCTTTGAGATCAAACAGTCATAAAATGCTTTCCTTTATCAGCTTTCTTCGAGCAGAGTGCACTGTGGTTATATTTTTGAAGTTCAACATTTAACAAAGTTTTCTTTACATTTGTGAAACACCCTGCGGATTTTATTAATATTTACAATGACATAGAATTATCTACAAAATTCTGTCTAGCTGGGCTGGCAGCCATTCAGTTTTTCATATATAGTACTGTATTTTATAGTCTGTGTCCTTATATAGGTGGGAGTTCTGTTCTCACTGCAGTCGTGTGTGTGTGTGTGTGTGTGTGTGTGTGTGTGTGTGTGTGTGTGTGTGTGTGATGCTACTTCACATTACAGAAATCCTTTTACACCAGCATGTGGGACACTGTTATCACCATATGCTCAACAGACAATGCTGATGTACCACCACATGCTCAACAGACAATGCTGATGTATCACCACATGCACAACAGAAAATGCTAATATAATTAGCTATATCAGATTACTGCATATACAACCATCCCACCAGGGCAGGATTAGACTCTGGCCTGGAACCCAGGCAAGTGTCACCTTAGGTTCATAGGAGGTTAGTAGGTTATTGGCCCTAGGGCCTTTATAACCATAGTAATGTTATACCATTGTTCCCTTATTGACCAACTTGTATGGTCTATATTTGCAGTGCAAGTGTATAATCATCACCAACTGCATTTATCCAAGAGGGACATGGGTGACACACACAGGATAAATTTACGTCCTCCCATCTAGTTGGCTAAGCTATGCTTATCTAGAGTTATCGAGGAGCTCTGTTTTATATGAATTTAGATTTTTTTCCAGAGGAGTGGCAATCTCTGGGAGATATACCTTTCACTCCAGCATGTCCTGTTAATGTTACAGGCCAGGTTAAGATACCTAGATTGAGTTAATATTGTCCCATGTAACTTGTGAATGTGCAACATTTCTATTAGGCCAGGGTCTGAGACTGCTCAGTAGGCCAGGCATAAGTAACCTCTCAGTAGCCTATAAGATACAGAGTACAGTGATAGGGCCTTTAGTCTGTCTATGCAGATCATGTCTTGCAGGCCCTGAATTGTGTTGGTGAGAAACCCTCTGAGGTTCCTTCTGCTGCTGCGGGTGTCTGGTAAGGTAGATACAAAAGGGAGAATTGTACTCTATTAGTGGTCTGATAAAGAATGAGTATAGAGGAGTTATAACATCCTTTGCTCTGGATGCGATGCACTTACTTGTAAGATGTGAAACATAGAAGGCCTTCCTTATCCCTGTGGACACATGATGCTTGTAGTTAAAAGTGCTGTCAATCTGTGTTTCCAAATCCCTTGCCACAGGGTTTCAGCTAAGGTGGATACTGTTAATATTGTAATGTGCAGATACTTCCCCTTAGCTGTAAGGGATGATAATGCATTATTTATTATTTATTTTGAGTCCATGATTTTGGCACCAATCTTTTGCCTGTGTAAGGCCTTTTTGTAGTATGTCAACATCCTTGGTGGATTTAATGATAGCACCCGATTTGCAGTATTCGGTGAATATGGTAAGCCACAGGCCATATATTTTCCCCCTGGACATCTGAGAAATACATTTCAGACCACAGAGTGCCCAGCACAAATCCTTGTGGTAAAACAGTGGTAACTGGTCTGCTGCTAGGGGTGGAATCCCCAAATTTAACTGTATGTGTTTTGTGGGTGATCCAGTTAGCTACCCATCTAATGACATATGGGTTAATACCCTGCTGTGTGAATTTATAAATGATGCCTGAGTGAGGGATTGTGTCAAAAGCCTTAGCTAAGTCAAGATAGGTTGTATGTTGTGTTTTGCCTTCAGCCAGGGCTTTGGTGACATTCTTGAAGTCATCCACCAGATTTTAATAAGCATGATATACCCTTAATGAAGCCAAATTGTGTATGGGCAACAGTTTGAAGGTCACATATGTCGTTGTTAATAAGGTCCATGATCATTCTCGCCATGGCCTAGCAGATAAGGCTGATGAGGCCTAGGGGTCTATAGTTCCCAGAATCAGTTGATGAACCCCTTTTGTGCAATGGAATTAGTGTTACTGTGCTTCACTCTGCTGGGACAAAGCCAGTACTTAAATTGTGATTGAAGAGAGTGCCAACTGGTTCCACTAAGTCCTGTTTCAGACCATTTAGTAGGCAGATTATGATGTTATCTAGTCCCATAGAGGCTGTTTTTCTGCCCATGGAGAGTGCGGTTATTAACTGCTCTTTGCAGATACTAGACAGAGAAATGGTGACAGGTATGTTTTGGGGTATGTTTGGTAGCAGATTGGCAATGTCCTCAGGGTCAGTATGAGTGGTACCATCCACTACTAGCTCAGCACAAACCTGACCCTTCACTTTTTGATTTCTGATGTAGCTAAAGAATGACTCCTAATTATCTTTAGTTAGGGATGGTAGTTTAGGTTCTTACATGGCTTTAGAGGACATTACAAGATAGCTAATCTTCTTATTCAAGCTATAGAGGGTATCTATGCCTTGCTGAGTCAATTTCCTCTTGTTCTTAGACATAACTTTCTTCCACTTATTGTATAACCTATGTATGCTTGATACCCACGAGGATGGCATGTTTTCTGTGAAGACCTTGTTTTGATCCGTTCACATTCAGCCAACTCTATACATTTAAGCAGGTGTTTATACAGGCCATTTGTGTACATCTCTCTATAGCACTCACCATTGACAGTGGTAACAGGGGATTTGTAACTATTTATGTCATCAGTTAGGAGGCTATAGTTTGCTTTGGATAAATATTTCATACTTTCTGCTCTTGGGGGGGGGGTGTTGGGTATGACTGTGAATGTAAACGAGACAGACTTGTGATCCAACCTGACCTGGGGGGCCAACAAACAGGGGTTAGTGCAGAGAACCACTATGCTGGTGAGTACTAACTCTAGGACATTCAAACCCCACCCATGTAAGGGTGCAGACTATCTGATACACAGCATGTGTGTTAAAGTCCATGAACCTTAGGATGAACTTGTTTGTGCACATATATGACTCCAAATTGATGGAAGGATAGTTGAAATCATGCATGATCAAGGTGTTTGGCTGTTTACTGAATGACTAAAGTAGGTCCAAGCAGGCAGAGTGGTACATGTTGCTCATAGTGGGGGACCTGTAGCTAACAATGATATGGAAGGCAGTTTTACATACAGATAGTTGATAAAAATAAAAGAAAACACACCCACAGGAGTAAATGCCTCTCCACTAACTAAAACGATGTAAGTAATAAATCACAGTGAAATAAAGCCTGACCTGGAGACTGGAGTTAAAGTAACAGGTTGGGTTTGTGTTGTAACAGTTGTAGGAAAGGTAGACATACAGTACCTAAACAGAGAGAGGAGGGAGCAGACTGACATATCCATTGCTAAATTTCCTCAGAAGATGGGTGGCGATGCAAGGATGGTCCAAGGAGAGGCATCTAGCTGCAAACTGCTATCTGCCTTCACTGGGGCTGCACAGGAGAGTGCAATAGTTTGGGCTGGACATAGTGGCTTCCTCAGTAATGGACACCATGCATAAGCAGGGTGGATGAAGAGATGAAGCATATCCTTGTTATTAGTATGCCAATGAATACACAAAATATCCTCATGGTTGTGTAATTGAAAGCCATGCCAAGGCATTCTCACCCAGGTGATGGAGAACAGGTCAACACAGTCGTGGTGTCTAAAGTGTCAGCAGCAACAGGGGCCATGAAATGTGTACAACAAAGATACTGCACTTGCTTGATTTCAAAGCAACCCAGGAAAATGCTACTACACGGTGTAAAATCTGAAAGGTCAAAAGCAGGTGCATTTAAGGTTAAGAGTACGTGATTGACTGCAAGGAATAAGCATTGTGATTAAAACGTTATGTGGTCAAGGAAACAAGTCATTATATGTACTTATGTCTGATTTTCTCTTTCTACCTAGCAATAAGTATTCAGGTGTGTTTTAATGCTTATGGGGAACTACCTGATTGGTATATGCAAATCCTTTATTGTCTATTGGTGTACCTAGTCAACTTAGTATCAGTATTATCTAAGTGTATATAAGCTTGCAGTTTCTTTTGTTCGGGGAGACTCCCTATGTTGAATTTGGGTCTCCCACATGTGTGTTATTAAAAGTATCTACAAAAGAGAGAACTTGTGCTACGTGTTCTTTAATTTACAATTAACTATTTGAGTAGTAACTGTATTATCAGTTGATATTTCTTAACAGTTGGTGCCATGACTCGAATCAGAAATCCAGGGATGGGCTCAGGTAGATGGCTGACATCTCTTTAATGGGCACACAGACAGTTTTCTGTCTTTCGGGACCTCAGCCATTTGCAACTGCCTGATTTACTTTATAAGTTTTCCTTTTTTCTCTCTTTCATGGAACTTTCAAAAGGTAGGTGGCATGATTCATTACTGAATGAGTAAGGGTTAAACGATAATCCTCTGGTAACATACGTGTGAGTGTGGGTTATCAATTGTAGTTCAGAGTAAAAAAAAACAGAGGTTTTTCTTTTAACATGGGAGTGAGTTCAAGTAAAGAATTACAGCCGGCTATATGTTTTACAAAGTTTCACGAGAAAGTTGCTTGTACTTGAATCATTGGGTTAGTCTCACCAAGAATGATGAAAAATTCTTCTTCACAGCTAATGGCAGTTTTGACAAAGATGTACCGGCTAATTTAAAAAAGAAACTAAAAAAAAAAAAAAAAGGAAAAGGGTACTGCCAGGATATTGGGTGGATTTTAATGATTGGCAAGTGGAATCAAAAGATAGGGAAAAGGACTCCATAGTAAAAAGTTTAAAATTTAATCAAGACAAATTAAAAGGGAAGTTGAAGGCATTGAATCATACAGCATATAAGATGGGAATAGTAGAAGGAAAACCCTTAGAGACACCACCATCCAAAGGATTGTACCCCGCAGTGGGCTTAAGTCAGTTAAATATAGGCTCAACTGAAAACTCTGAGAAAGAATATGTTTTTACTCTGCCTCAACCAACTGCACCACCTGCTTATGAATTAGCAGGCCAGACACAGGTGCATGAGCCACCGGCTCAAGAGCAGGTGCAACAACCTGCTATCCTCCAGCCTGTACAGCAACTCACCAATCATACTGTTTGACAACCACAGACACTGCAAGGTGCGGGTCAGCTAGCACTTACAGTAAGTGATTCTCAAGTTATGTCTACCTCTGATGGTAACATTAACTGTGAAAAATAATCCTATTCCTTTCTTAGTAGATACAGGGGCCACCAAATCTATACTTACATTGAAAGCTGCTAAAAATCTTCCCTTCTCTGGCAGCACCACTAAAGGTGTAGGAGTTTCTGGAGTCCCCATAAGCTACCCCAAAACAGTCCAAGTACCAGTGATTCTAGGTCCTTTAACAGAACATCATGCCTTTTTAGTTGGCAGGTCAGCACCATTGAACCTACTTGGCCGTGATCTGCTATGCAAACTAGGGTAACCAACTTATTCCCCCAAAGAGTTAATCTTTCTGGAAATCCCACCGGAAGAGCAAGACCATGTCATGTTAGGAACATGTACTTTGGCCGATTCAAACTATTTGCAAGCAGTGTTCACACAATGTCAAGCACAAACTACTCCTTCCCACCCTTCACTAGACACTCTTCCTACGTCACTATGGAACGCCCATGACAATGATGTGGGCCTCTTGTGTTATGCGGATCCAGTTAAAATCACCTTGAGGCCTGGGGCGGTGTTGCCCAAGGTATCTCAATATTCTCTTTCCACCCAGGTGAAAGCAGGGATCATGCCAGTAATCCAAACGTTATTGCAGCAGGACATTATAGTTCCTACCGTTAGCCCATGCAGTACTCCTATTCTACCAGTTAAGAAACCAGGCAGGGAGATGTATCAGTTTGTTCAAGACCTTAGAGCTGTTAACAGGGCTGTTTTACCTGCCTTCCCTATAGTGCCTAATCCTGCTACCATTTTGAGATGCATCCCTCCATCTGCCACCACCTTCTCTGTGATAAACATCTCTTCTGCCTTTTTCTCTATTCCGATTAATTCAGCTAGCCAATATCTTTTTGCATTCACATACCAGAGGCAGCAATATACATGGACTACACTTTCCCAGGGGTATGTGGAATCGCCTACTCTTTTTACCAGAGAGATGAAGCAACAGTTGGATGCCCTTGCCGCTCCTGCCAAAACAGCATTAGTGCAATATACCAATGATATTCTCATTGCCTCTGCTACTCCGCAAGTTTGTCAAAGGGACACCCTTGCCATTTTGCAGTATTTGACTCTTCAGGGTTTTAAAGTAAACAGATCCAAACTGCAGTTTTGTCAACCTGAAGTCAAATATTTGGGTCATTTAATCTTGCATGGCTCTCAGAGATTTTTGCCGTCCCGCATAACTGCCATCCAAAATGCAGCCCATCCTACCATCCTGTGCCAACTCCAAGGGTTTCTGTGACTGGCTGGCTACTGCTGCCAATGAGTCACTTATTTCTCAGAGATTACTCAGCCCTTACTTGATTTATTAAACAAGAATACTCCTGAGCCTCTTCCATGGTCAGGGAAACATGAGAAAGCCTTTATACAGCTCAAGGTACAATTATCCAACCCACCTGCCCTAGGCCTAAAAGATTACTCAAAACCATTTATTCTTTTCTGTAGGGAATGAAATAAGGTAGCATTGGGTCTTTTAGCCCAACAACGTACTGGAGGGTACTGACCGATAGCATATTTTAGCACCCAATTGGATGTACTAGCTTCTGGATTACCTGCATGCCTGAGGGCAGTCTCAGCTGTAGTCATCCTAGTGGACATTGCAGCCTCCATTACCTTAGGACACAATACCTTTTTAGGTGTCCATCATGCAGTTCATGCTTTACTCTTAAAGATGAAACCACAGTATTTATCTCCCTCTAGACTGACTAAAAATAAATTAATTTTATTTGCTAACCATGCTCTCCAAATTGCCAGATGCCCGGCACTTAATCCAGCATCATTAATTCCCACCATGGATGAGGGTGAATGCCATGACTTTCTTACTGTTGTTATCTCTTCCCTTCCTCCTAGGTTAGACCTCCAGAACATCCCTTTGCAAAATCCACATCTGGTACTTTTTGTTGATGGATCTTGTCTGTGCAATCAAAATGGACACCTGACAGCTGTTTGGGCTGTCTGCTCACAAAACTCTATATTATGAAATGGAACTTTACCACATGGTTCATCAGCTCAAGTAGCCTAATTAGTAGGTCTCTCTACTGCCTGTCAATTGGCCAAGAATAAAACAGTCAATATATATACTGACTCCCACTATGCGCATGGTGTAGTACATAACTTTGGCACATTATGAAAAGAACAGGGATTCCTTACATCCAGTGGTACTATTATCAAAAATTGATTTTATGCTGACATGTTGTTACAACATCTTTTGTTACCAAAATAAGTTGCTGTTATTAAAATTACAGCCCACTAGTCTGATGACTCTTTTGAAAGTAAGGAAAATGCTATGGCAGACTGGGCTGAGAAACAAGCTGCTCTTTCCTTCTCTGTTTAGGGACAACCAATGCAGCTGTGTGTATTTCAAAAGATGTTGCAGACACCTACTTTTTCAAACCAATGTTTATTGAAGTTACACAACAATGCGTCAAATTCCAAGGTGACATTGGATACATGCAAATTGTAAACATGCGAAGACTCCATTTGGAGATATCCAGATGGGCACCTTGTAGCACCAAAAGCCTTTTTACACCAATTGATCTGCACCTATCATCTTCCTGTTCATTTGGGACAGACCTCACTCATTAAGCTAATCCAATGCGATTTGTATGCACCTGGACTTTTGGAATCTGTACTCCATTTTGTGTCAAGTTGTTCAATCTGTTTACAGTTTAACATTTCAAAAAGCACCCAGGTCCCACCCCAGCCTCTACCTAAACTGTCAGGTCCCTTTTGTGCACTACAATGGGATTTTATCGAACTACCTCCTTCTGCACATTTCTGATATGTTCTTACTGATGTTTTCTCTGGCTGGGTTGAAGCCTATCCATGTACCACAAACGATGCTATTTCTTTTGCTAAGAAATTATGCACTGAGTTTATTCCCCATTTTGGGGTACTGTGCCATATTTATTCTGACAGAGGCACGCACTTTACCTCACAGTTAACACAAGCAATTTGTAAAATGCTAGGTATTATATTAAAATTTCATTGCCCTTATAGACCTCAAGCCTCTGGCATTACTGAAAGGGCAAATCAGACTATCAAGGTAGGTCTATCTAAACTTACTGCAGAAAAAGGCCTCACTTGGGTACAAGCACTACCTTTAGTATTATTCTCCATGTGAGGCCAAACTCATCATTCCAAGGGTCTTTCTCCACATGAAATCATTATGGATCGCCCTATTTATATGCCCCTCACCCCTCCACCTCCTTTTTCTGATTATGAGTTACATGATGCTAATTTATTGTCCTACTGCAAATCTCTTGTTTTTGTTTTACAGCATCACTACCATCAGGCCATACAAGCTCAAACTCTATCTCAACCTGACCTGGCAAATCACCTTCAACCAGACGACTGGATGTATGTGAAATCCTTCAGTCAAAAAACAACCTTGCAGCCACATTGGAAGAGGCCCTCCCTGGTTCTGCTCACCACCTCCTCTGCTGTTTGACTACAAAGATCATCTACCTGGATACACATTTCACAAGTTAAGAAAATTGTGTCTTCCGAAGATCAACAACCACTTTCCTTCTTTTCACCTCAGAACATTCTGGAACCTGTTGCACACCACACTTAAGGCCACACTAAACCACCTCTTAAAGACGTGAATTTTAGCCATGACTACAGCTTCTCCCACTAATATGCATCTCTTGACAGACTCAACTGACTCTTCACTCAAGAAACTTCATCCCTTTGGCACAGCTGTACAACTGCAATCTCACTCTTCCCTGTGGGCCACAGCATTACCTCAGAAACATTGTATGACTATTTGCAGCACACTTCTTGTACTCCTAATTTTGCTATTGTGGCCATTCCTTTTTTCAGCTATCTTCACCAGTCTTGTGACCACCTCACACCTTCATGTTTGCCAAAGACCAACTATTTGGCAACCGAACTTTAACACGTATCATGCCTTCAAGTTAATGTTTGCCTCCTCTTTCAATATCAGTAATTGTTGGGTTTTCACCACAATTCCTACTGCTCATGATGACATTCTATTCACCAGTTTTACCCTCAATACTTCTATGTACCAGCCTATTTTAACCAATCTCACTTGGGGATTGGTGTCACATCCTAACAAGACTCTCACTTTTGTTGGCCTTTCACCAGCATGGCATTTTTTGTCTCAAGCAGAATGGATCCAAAAAGTGGGGTGGAGTAGTTTGACACTTCTATCATAAGAGTCTGCCATGCCATCCTTCTGTCATCCGTTGTGAATCAATCAAGGGTCAAAGAAATGTCTTTTTCTGACTGGAGACTGTGCCCATAGAGTACGGCCAGAAGGAAAGTGACATCAAAGTGACTAAATAGCACATACAATCTATTTCATAGGCAGGAATGGATTTTTGAAGATGATATGCAGGGACATAATCTCTCCAAATATGCCCAAATGCAAGATGACCTGGGCTTCAATGTATTTTTCCACACTATTATTAACAATAAAGCTTCTGAAAACATTTCAAAGGCAATACTGAATGATGGCTGCTACTTTATCTGTGGAAAAAAAACATACAAATGGCTACCTGAGAATTGGGAAAAATCAAAAATATTGTGAAAGCTCTCAATAACCCAATGAGTAAGGTGGATGCATCCTGGATCTACCACCACAATCTTGCCCATGCCAGCACTAAAAAGTTAGCACAAATGGACCTCGGGGACGATGTCATTTCTTGGGCTGGCATGATACACTCTTATGGGGCAGGAAAATCAATTTAGGAGGTGAGAAAACTGTCAAAACTCCTTGAAACTCTGAGAAATGCAACTTTTTCAGCACTAGGACTTACAACTGATGAGCTGACAGCCATGAGAGCTGTGGTCCTACAAAATCGTATGGCTCTTGATTTCGTACTTGCATCTAAAGGGGCTACTAATGCTTTAATCCATGAGGAGTGCTGTAGTTTTATTCCTGACAATCAACATGTGATAACTAGCCATTTGGAGCTGATCCAGAAGGTGTCAGAGCTATTGGTGGCTAAGAATGGGCATAGTTAACCAACTTATTCTCTGGCTAGGGTGGTGGCATACTGAAACTACTAATGCTAATTGCTATTCATCCCTTAATAACCTTTCTGGTTCTGTTTTTGATGAAGACATTGACTTGTAAACTGTTGACTGCCAAGGCAGCAAAAGCTCAATCAAAGTTTTGCATGCCAGTTTTTAAAGTTAAAACAATGAAGTAAATGTGTGCAATAATGCTGAGATTTCAGATGTTATGGTAATGTTGAGTTATGCAAAAAATGTTTGCTAGACTATATGGTGATGCTTAATCAGCATCAAATGGGGGACTGTAAAATCTGAAAGGTCAAAAGCAGGTGCATTGAAGGTTAAGAGTACGTGATTGACTGCACGGAGTAAGTAAGCAATGTGATCAAAAAGTTATGTGGTCAAGGAAACAAGTCCTTATATGGACTTATGTCCGATTTTCTCTTTCTACCTAGCAATAAGTATTTACGTGTGTCTTAATGCTTATGGGGAACTACCTGATTGGTATATGCAAATCCTTTATTGTCTATTGGTGTACCTAGTTGACTTAGTATCAGTATTATCTAAGTGTATATAACCTCACAGTTTCTTTTGTTCAGGGAGACTCCCTATGTTGAATTTGGGCTTCCAACACGTGTTAATAAAAGTGTCTATGAAAGAGATAACTTGTGCTGTGTGTTCTTTAATTTACAATTAACTATTTGAGTAGTAATTGTATTATCAGTTGATATTTCTTAACAACAGCCAAGCAAACCAAACTATTTCATACTGTTTAACTATAACGGGGGTAACACACTGATCAGTTTTGGTATCTTATTCTGTTTACCACTTTTATTAATTAATTTTACTTCAACTTCATTGCTGCCCTCTCATTGCTCTAGTAATGATATTCAGCTAGTCCCATCCCTTTAACTTTATCTTTGAACTTAATTTACATTACTGTCTCAACAAAGCAAGTCTCATTCTCAGCTTCAAAACATAATACAATACATCTCAGAACATCTGGAAAGCTTAACTATATTGCTCTTCCAAAACTGTGCAGCTATAGCATTTGGCTTGTCCACCAGACACCAAAAAATGTATGTGGCACATGAACTCACTAGATTTATAATGGATGCTTTGAACAGGGAACTTCACTGTGCCATTAAACATAAGGCTAGTCTACTCTTTGCATAAAGAGACACTCTCCCAACTGGCTCCATAGTTTACCAACTCTTAAAATGTAGGCAGCGATATATTAGGATGCTACACTAGAGTCTTTTCAATCTTTGCTCGCAGCATTTGCACATACTCACACCCACTGTCAGAAGTTAAGACACATTTACTTAATTAACACCAGATCTTAGGTAAGTGGCTTGACTTACCTTCCAACTCCAAGTGAAATTGTACATTTAATGATTTTTATTTTTGGTATGTACCCATTGTTGGTTCATCCCACTCTGTTTGCCCTTACTGTATTTGGGCTCACTCCACTCCCCTACTCCAGCCCCATTCCCACACACCTCCACATTAATTACATTTATAGCTATTCATCTCCTCCCCACCCATTCTACCCTCCCACTTCCTGCACAACTTAACCAATCAAACTCTATTCCTCCCTTCTTCCCCCTGTCACCACTATTCACATTATACAAGAACTCCTTCTTATACTCACCTCTCCCCATTCCCACTAACTCCCTCTAAGCTCACCCCAAATACACTCTCCACCCCTTCAGCACTTCTTCCCTCTGCCATGATCCTTCCTCTTTTGTTATCCTTCCTTATTCTACTTCTCTCTAATCTCACCTCTCATCACACTCAACTTACTCTGCAACTTAACACTCCAAACTCCTCCCATTTCACATTACTGAATGACAGTCATTACTCTACTCCAATATCCCCCCTCACTCTTTAACACCTCTAACGTCACCCTTCCTAGAATTAAATTGCTTCCTAAGATCTATCCTTATAACAATTCCAAACAAAGGTTTCTCTCACAGTACCCTATTAAATCTACTTTCCCTCCATATCTAATGGGTGACCTTCACCCTAACCCTGGCCCTAGCCTTAACCTACCTACTCTCACTACAGGTCCACAACACCTTCTGCATCCATGTAATCTTTCTTCTAAACATATTTTCTTCTACTCCATCAACATTCACAGAATTCTTAACAAGATAACAAAATACCATATCTGGACAGCACAATACTCCCATATAGTTGTTCTCTGTGAAACATAGCTCAAACCACATACCGCTGATAATGTATTCCCCCCAGCTACAGTATCCTATACTTAGACTGCACACTTAATAAAGGTGGAGGTGTAGCTATTATGTACTCAGACCAAGTCACTGTATCTCCCCTAACTAATTCTCCCCTTCTTTTCACCCAGCCAAACTTATTATTGCCAACTGCATACTCAGTGCCCATAAAACCCTAACTATAGTTGCTATCTACATACCTCCTGGAGAAAATATACCCTTATTAGAACAGATTCTCTGCTGGCAATCTGATAACATACATAACAAAACCATTATACTAGGAGATGTCAACATCAATTGGCAAACCTTCAGCTCTAACTCCCCTACCTACAGCATTAGTCTATATGGATACACCTAGTACATGTCCTCTCTCACTTTTCATAGACAATCCACCAATACCCGTTCCATCCTTGGCTGGATTCTCATTTCCTACTCCAACCTCTACCACAGCCCTGAAACCTTACTCGACTCCATTAGTGACCACTCTTTAAATACATGTGCTAATATTCTCCCCCTTCCTCTCAAGACCACACAAAGTCAAAGAATGTTGCAGACTAACCATATTCAACCCCATTACATTTAACAATACTCCCTCCTCTATAGACTGGTCATTCCTTTCATACCTAGCTCTAGATGGGGCTGTTTCACAATTTAACTTCGTCTTTCTCAACACCCTAAACACTTGCTCCTCTCAGAACTATAAGAGTTAAATCTCAATGCTCTCCTTGGTTCAACCAAACTACTTGATCAATAATCCTTAACAGACAATCTGCCTGGAAACTCTGGCTTAAAACTAATTCCCACTCTGACTACCAAAAATACAGGGAACTCTGTAACCTGGCTAAAAAGCACATTAACACGGACAAAAAAAAATTCTACCACCCAGCCCTATCCACTGAACCAAGAAACCTCAGATAATTCTGGAAAACTATGAACTGTAGTCTCCACCCTAGTAATCCCTCTACTCCCAACCCCTGCCCTAATAATACCCATAAAACTGCATCCATTTCAATTCCTACTTTAATGACTCCATCAGCAAACTCATGCAGTCCTCTGACCAAACCAACCCCTTATCTACCAACTACCCTCCACTACAACAAACTCTCTTCTCATTCAATACAGTTCCCACTAGCTACATTAAAAACCTATTTTTCAACCTTAAACCATATTCCCCATCTGCAGACAACCTGCCATTCCTGCCTTCCTTTCTCAATGTAGCTGCTAATTTGATAGCATATCCTGTCTCAGTTCTCATAAATCACTCAATTAGCGAATCCACAGTTGCTACTCTCTGGAAAACATTCTACACAATACCCATTCATAATGTAGAAACTCTGTAGAGCTTTCTAACTGACCTATTGCCATACTCTGTCTCCCCCTCAAATATTCTAGAACACTTTGTTCATAAACAAGTCATGGCCTATCTTACTCATGAAAATCTGTTCACCCTAACCCAACATGGCTTTCGCCCCCACCACAGCACCAGAACTGCTCTCATCTTCTTCATTAACTCCATTTGCCATGCCAGAGACAATAACAAACTGGTATCCTGTCTCTTTCTTGACCTCTTCAAAGCATTTGACACTGATTCTCACCCTATCCTACTATCCAGACTTTCTCAACTTAACCTATTTTCAGCTACTATTTCTTGGTTTAACAGTTATCTCACTGACAGGCAACAGTCAGTAAGATGACTTACTGCTCTCTCCGTCTTTCTCCCTATCAAAATGGGAGTACCACAAGGCTGAATTCTAGGCCCCCTTCTCTTTAATATCTTCACCAACCAACTTTACACATCCTGTCCTTAGTCATCCTTCTTACAGTATGTGCATGACTCTACTATCATCTCCTTTGCTGACAACCTCTCTGTCCTACTATCTGTAACACAAAAATCTTTTGACCTCATAGAATCATGACTTACCAACAATCAACTTGTACTCAAACCCAAAAAGATAAAACTTCTGCTCTTCCTCCCCAAATCCATGTCAGACCTGAAATACTCATTTACCATTTTTCCCCTCAACAACAGAATCATTAAACCAGATACCCACACTAAGCTGCTAGGGGTAATCAAAGATGACCAACTCAAATATGGCCTTCATGTACTTCACAGTATAAAGAAAACCCACCAAAAACTCGGACTTCTTTACAGAAACAAACAGTTCCTCACATCTGACTCCAGAATCTCACTTTCTCAAGCTTACCTTCTCCTTAATCTCTTTTACAGCTCTCAAATCCTTACAAACTTACTGTCCACACTACTCTCTAAACTCAAAACTACCTATAGTAAAGTTGCTTGATTTGCTGCCAGTCTTACTCCTAAAACCCACCACTGCCTTGCCCTCAGGGCACACAGCTTGCTAGAGCTTCCTCACCACTTCTTGCTTTTACTTCTCATAATCCACTCTATCCTAACCAAGCCCTCATCCTGCCCTAACATCTTGTCACTGGTCTTCGTTTACACTCCCCCTCAACTTCTATGAAGCTTTGACCAATATCTCCTACAGATACTTAAACCTAAAAATACTATTGGCCAGAATCT
Source organism: Protopterus annectens (assembly GCF_019279795.1). Classification (NCBI taxonomy): domain Eukaryota; kingdom Metazoa; phylum Chordata; order Ceratodontiformes; family Protopteridae; genus Protopterus; species Protopterus annectens. The sequence goes on along the minus strand of NC_056741.1, from coordinate 1,770,705,267 downwards.
TACAGTTATCTCCTTACTCTTTCATGGAACAAGCTTCCTGTGACCCTCAGAAATATCACTCCAGTCCATGAGTTTAAGAACGCTCTCAAAAACCATCTTTCCAGCACCTGGGTCTGTCACTGTAATCATCCTACTGGAACCCCTTTCCTGATCCCCACCCCCTTACTTTACTTTACTTTATTTTACTTCCTTATCTCCCTTATATCCACCTCATCCCTCCCACTAACCCCTCTCCTTTAAATGTATCTCTTTTTATTACACCATACTCTCTTACTTCCCTCTATCATCCCACACAACTCTGTACTTATAACCTACCATCTATGTCCAATTCTGTTACCATGGCTCTCACAATAGAATTCATCACCTTTGGTTTCCATAACTCAAACTGCCTCTAAATTGCCCAGTTTTTTACTGTCAGATTCCTGTTATTATCTGGACCTAATACTAAAGCATCTATACTTGTTTTGTTAATCTATAAATGACTGATACCTCTTTCTTGTATCTGCAACACCCATTGCACAATCATTTTGTACTATGAAATTATTATATTTGTTATATGATTTGTTGTTAATTTTGTAAGGTGGAGCTTTTCTCCCAGGGCCTCCACTGAAAAAGGACAGTAGCTTAGTCAGACTATCCTGGTTAACAAATATTAAATAAATAAATAAAATGAATAAGTGCCTCTCTAGAATCTTACTACCACCCCTTAGCCTTCATTGCAAATGATTATTTTATGAATGCCAGACTTGCATTACCACCTGATCAGCATTTCCATATTACACAGCATTCATTACCACCTGATTAGCATCTCCATATTGCACAACATTACCACCTGATCAGCATCTCTACATTACACAGCATTTATTACCACCTGATCAGCATCTCCATATTGCACAACATTACCACCTGATCAGCATCTCCATATTACACAGCATTCATTACCACCTGATCAGCATCTCCATATTGTACAACATTACCACCTGATCAGCATCTCCATATTACACAGCATTCATTACCACCTGATCAGCATCTCCATATTGTACATTACCGCCTGATCAGCATCTCCATATTGTACACACTGATACCTTGCAGATGGCTACTGACCCCTCACCCCATCCTAGGTATGCCTTTACCCCTAAAGACATGCTAGTTCTTCTGTTCTCAGCACATATGTCACTGTATTAGTCTCTACTTTTGCACACATTATCTTTCTTGATGCAGTGTCAGGATTAATATTTGATTTTGTTTTCATTGTCATTACTGTTGTCTGGACAGTCATATCTATTGTAGTTTAAGCAGCAGCAAGTTACTACCTATGACAACATGTGGATCTTCAAATAGTGCTGTCTTTTACTATATAACAGGTTAAATTTGCAAATGGGTCTGCCATTCCAGCTCTATTTATCTTAAACAATATAAACATAAATATGTACATACATGTATATATCTAAATGCATGTTTATGTACAGATGCATGTGTTTATTGAAAATTACCTTTAAATATGTAATTTCACCTGGCTATTTACTGGAGTGGTAAGCTGTTCAACCAAATCCATGTTGGTTCCATGGCATTTTAAAGTTGAGTTACTTGATTTAGTAAATCCTAAAATGAATGTAAACATTAGTAGTGAAACCCTCCTCAATGTCAGATTAGTAAATCACCATGTATTCTTTTAATATGATAAAACTGTATGTTAACCTGCATTCCATTATTTTCCTCCTAGGTAATGCAACAGTTTATGGATGTACACAATGTGTGCATATAGACATTCAACACAAACAAATAATTGTGCTATTTATTTATTTATTTATTT